>NW_024470726.1:60750-130750 GCF_017639515.1 Carcharodon carcharias
ACCCTCCCTATCTCTGTAACCTCCTCCAGCCCCTACTTCCATCCCTATCTCTGTAACCTCCTCCAGCCCCTACACCCCTCCCAATCTCTGTAATCTCCTCCAGTCCCTACACCCCTCCCGATCTCTGTAAACTCCTCCAGCCCCTACTTCACTCCAGATCACCGTAACCTCCTCCAGCCCCTACACCCCTCCCTATCTCTGTAACCTCCTCCAGCCCCTACACCCCTCCCTATCTTTGTAAACACCTCAGCCCCTACTTCACTCCCTATCTCTGTAACCTCCTCCAGCCCCTAAAACCTCCCTATCTCTGTAACCACCTGAAGATCCAACACCCCTCCCTATCTCTGTAACCTCCTCCAACCCCTACACCCCTCCATATCTCTGTAACCTCCGCCAGCCCCTGCACGCCTCCCTATCTCTGTAACCTCCTCCAGTCCCTAGACCACTCCCTAGCTCTGTAACCTCCTCCAGCCCTTACACCCCTGCTTATCTCTGTAGCCTCCTCCAGCCGCTAAACCCCTCCCTATCTCTGTAGGCTCCTCCAGCCCCTACTTCCCTCCCTATCTCTGCAACCTCCTCCAGCACTTACACCCTCCCCTACCACTGTAACCTTCTCCGGCTCCTAAACCTCTCCCTATTTCTGTAACCTCCTCCAGTCCCTAGATGCCTCCCTATCTCTGTAACCTCCTGAAGCCCCTACTTCCCTCCCTATCTCTGTAAGCACCTCCAGCCCCTAGACCCCTCCATATCTCTGTAACCTCCACCAGCCCCCTGCACACCTCCCTATCTCTGTAACCTCCTCCAGCCCCTACAACCCTGCCTATCTCTGTAACCTCCACCAGCCACTACACCCCTCCGTATCTCTGTAACCTCCTCCAGCCCCTACAACCCTGCCTATCTCTGTAACCTCCACCAGACCCTACTTCACTCCCTATCTCTGTAACCTCCTCCAGCCCCTACACCCCTCCCTATCTCTGTAACCTCCTCCAGCCCCTACACCCCTCCCTATCTCTGTAACCTCCTCCAGCCCCTACACCCCTCCCTATCTCTGTAACACCTCAGCCCCTACTTCACTCCCTATCTCTGTAACCTCCTCCAGCCCCTACAACCTCCCTATCTCTGTAACCACCTGAAGCCCCTACACCCCTCCCTATCTCTGTAACCTCCTCCAGCCCCTACACCCCTCCATATCTCAGTAACCTCCGCCAGCCTCTGCACCCCTCCCTATCTCTGTAACCTCCTCCAGTCCCTAGACCACTCCCTATCTCTTTAACCTCCTCCAGCCCCTACACCCCTCCATATCTCTGTAACCTCCTCCAGCCCCTACACAGCTCCCTATCTCTGTAACCGCCTCCAGCCCCGACACCCCTCCCTATCTATGTAAACTCCTCCAGCCCCTACACCCCTCCCTATCTCTGTAGCCTCCACCAGCCCCTACATCCCTCCCTATCTCTACAACCTCCTCCAGCACTTACACACCTCCCTATCTCTGTAACCTCCTGCGGCCCCTACACCCCTCCCTATCTCTGTAACCACCTCCAGTCCCTTGACCCCTCCCTATTTCTGTAACCTCCTCCAGCCCCTACACCCCTCCCTATCTCTGCAACCACCTCCAGAACTTACACCCCTCCCTATCTCTGTAACCTCCTGCGGCCCCTACACCCCTCCCTATCTCTGTAACCTCCTCCAGCTCCTACACCCCTCCCTATCTCTGTAACCTCCTCCAACCCCTACACCCCTCCCTATCTCTGTAACCTCCTCCAGCCCCTACTTCCCTCCCTATCTCTGTAACCTCATCCAGCCCCTACTTCACTCCAGATCTCCGTAACCTCCACCAGCCCCTACACCCCTCCCTGTCTCTGTAACCTTCTCCAGCCCCTACACCCCTCCCTATCTCTGCAATCACCTCCAGAACTTACACCCCTCCCTATCTCTGTAACCTCCTGCGGCCCCTACAACCCTCCCGATCTCTGTAACCTCCTCCACCCCTACACCTGTCCCTATCTCTGTAAATCCTCAGCCCCTAATTCACTCCCAATTTCTGTAACCTCCTCCAGCCCCTACAACCCTTAATATCTCTGTAACCTCCTCCAGCCCCTACACCCTTCCCTATCTCTGTAACCTCCTCCAGCCCCTACACCCCTCCCTATCTCTGTAACCTCCTCCAGCCCCTACACCCCTCCCTATCTCTGTAACCTCCTCCAGCCCCTACACCCCCTCCCTATCTCTGTAACCTCCTCCAGCCCCTACACCCTTCCCTATCTCTGTAACCTCCGCCAGCCCCTACACCCCTCCCTATCTCTGTAACCTCCTCCAGCCACTACACCCCTCCCTATCTCTGTAACCTCCTCCAGCCCCTACAACCTCCCTATCTCTGTAACCACCTGAAGCCCCTACATCCCTCCCTATCTCTATAAACTCCACCAGCCCCTACTTCCCACCCTATCTCTGTAACCTCCTACAGCCCCTACACCCCTCCCTATCTCTGTAACCTCCTCCAGCCCCTACATCCCTCCCTATCTCTGTAACCTCCTCCAGCCGCTACACCCCTCCCTATCTCTGTAACCTCAACCAGCCGCTACTTCCATCCCTATCTCTGTTATCTCCTCCAGCCCCTACTTCACTCCAGATCTCCATAACCTCCTCCAGCCCCTACAAACCTCCCTAGATCTGCAAACTCCTGCGGCCCCTACACCTCTCCCTATTTCTGTAACCTCCTCCAGCACCTAAACCCCTCCCTATCTCTGTAACCTCCTCCAGTACCTAGACCCCTCCCTGTCTCTGTAAACTCCTCCAGCCCCTACTCCCCTCCCTATCTCTGTAACCTCCTCCAGCCCCTCCACCCCTCCATATCTCTGTAACCTCCTCCAGCCCCTACACCCCCTAACTATCTCTGTAACCTCCTCCAGCCCCTACACCCCTAACTATCTCTGTAACCTCCACCAGCCACTACACCCCTCCCTATCTCAGTAACCTCCTCCAGCCACTACAACCTCCCTATCTCTGTAATCTCCTGAAGCCCCTACTTCCCTCCCTATCTCTGTAAGCACCTCCAGACCCTAGACCCCTCCATATCTCTGTAACCTCCGCCAGCCCCTGCACACCTCCCTAGCTCTGTAACCTCCTCCAGCCCCTACAACCCTGCCTATCTCTGTAACGTCCACCAGACCCTACTTCCCTCCCTATCAATGTAACCTCCGCCATTCCCTACACCCCTCCCTATCTCTGTAACCTCCTCCAGCCCCTACTTCCCTCCCTATCTCTGAAACCTCCTCCAGCCCCTACACCCATCCCGATCTCTGTAAACTCCTCCAGCCCCTACTTCACTCCAGATCACCGTAACCTCCTCCAGCCCCTACACCCCTCCCTATCTCTGTAACCTCCTCCAGCCCCTACACCCCTCCCTATCTCTGTAACCTCCTCCAGCCCCTACTTCCCTCCCTATCTCTGTAACCTCATCCAGCCCCTACTTCACTCCAGATCTCCGTAACCTCCACCAGCCCCTACACCCCTCCCTGTCTCTGTAACCTTCTCCAGCCCCTACACCCCTCCCTATCTCTGCAACCACCTCCAGAACTTACACCCCTCCCTATCTCTGTAACCTCCTGCGGCCCCTACACCCCTCCCGATCTCTGTAACCTCCTCCAACCCCTACACCTCTCCCTATCTCTGTAAATCCTCAGCCCCTAATTCACTCCCAATTTCTGTAACCTCCTACAGCCCCTACAACCCTTAATATCTCTGTAACCTCCACCAGCCCCTACACCCTTCCCTATCTCTGTAACCTCCTCCAGCCCCTACACCCCTCCCTATCTCTGTAACCTCCTCCAGCCCCTACACCCCTCCCTATCTCTGTAACCTCCTCCAGCCCCTACACCCCTCCCTATCTCTGTAACCTCCTCCAGCCCCTACACCCTTCCCTATCTCTGTAACCTCCGCCAGCCCCTACACCCCTCCCTATCTCTGTAACCTCCTCCAGCCACTACACCCCTCCCTATCTCTGTAACCTCCTCCAGCCCCTACAACCTCCCTATCTCTGTAACCACCTGAAGCCCCTACATCCCTCCCTATCTCTATAACCTCCACCAGCCCCTACTTCCCACCCTATCTCTGTAACCTCCTCCAGCCCCTACACCCCTCCCTATCTCTGTAACCTCCTCCAGCCCCTACATCCCTCCCTATCTCTGTAACCTCCTCCAGCCGCTACACCCCTCCCTATCTCTGTAACCTCAACCAGCCGCTACTTCCATCCCTATCTCTGTTATCTCCTCCAGCCCCTACTTCACTCCAGATCTCCATAACCTCCTCCAGCCCCTACAAACCTCCCTAGATCTGCAAACTCCTGCGGCCCCTACACCTCTCCCTATTTCTGTAACCTCCTCCAGCACCTAAACCCTCCCTATCTCTGTAACCTCCTCCAGTACCTAGACCCCTCCCTGTCTCTGTAAACTCCTCCAGCCCCTACTCCCCTCCCTATCTCTGTAACCTCCTCCAGCCCCTCCACCCCTCCATATCTCTGTAACCTCCTCCAGCCCCTATACCCCTAACTATCTCTGTAACCTCCTCCAGCCCCTACACCCCTAACTATCTCTGTAACCTCCACCAGCCACTACACCCCTCCCTATCTCAGTAACCTCCTCCAGCCACTACAACCTCCCTATCTCTGTAATCTCCTGAAGCCCCTACTTCCCTCCCTATCTCTGTAAGCACCTCCAGACCCTAGACCCCTCCATATCTCTGTAACCTCCGCCAGCCCCTGCACACCTCCCTAGCTCTGTAACCTCCTCCAGCCCCTACAACCCTGCCTATCTCTGTAACGTCCACCAGACCCTACTTCCCTCCCTATCAATGTAACCTCCGCCATTCCCTACACCCCTCCCTATCTCTGTAACCTCCGCCAGCCCCTACTTCCCTCCCTATCTCTGAAACCTCCTCCAGCCCCTACACCCATCCCGATCTCTGTAAACTCCTCCAGCCCCTACTTCACTCCAGATCACCGTAACCTCCTCCAGCCCCTACAACCCCTCCCTATCTCTGTAACCTCCTCCAGCCCCTACACCCCTCCCTATCTCTGTAGCCTCCTCCAGCCCCTACTTCCCTCCCTATCTCTGTAACCTCCTGCGGCCCCTACACCTCTACCTATTTCTGTAACCTCCTCCAGCACCTACACGCCTCCCTATATCTGTAAACTCCTCCAGTCCCTAGACCCCTCCCTATCTCTGAAAACACCTCACCCCTACTTCAGTCCCTATCTCTGTAACCTCCTCCAGCCCCTACAACCCTTAATATCTCTGTAACCTCCTCCAGCCCCTACACAGCTCCCTATCTCTGTAACCTCCTCCAGCCCCTAAACCCCTCCCTATATCTGTAACCTCCTCCAGCCACTACACCCCTCCGTATCTCTGTAACCTCCTCCAGCCACTACACCCCTCCCTATCTCTGTAAAATTCCTCCAGCCCCTACACACTTCCCTATCTCTGTAAGCTCCTCCAGCCCTTACACCCCTCCCTATCTCTGTAACCTCCTCCAGCCACTACAATCTCCCTATCTCTGTAACCACCTGAAGCCCCTACTTCCCTCCCTATCTCTGTAAGTTCCTCCAGCCCCTACACCCCTCCCTATCTCTGTAACCTCCTCCAGCCCCTACACGCCTCCATATCTCTGTAACGTCCGCCAGCCCCTGCACCACTCCCTATCTCTATAACCTCCTCCAGTTCCTAGACCACTCCCTATCTCTATAACCTCCTCCAGCCCCTACACCCCTCCATATCTCTGTAACCTCCTCCAGCCCCTACACCCCTCCCTATCTCTGTAACCTCCTCCAGCCCCTACACAGCTCCCTATCTCTGTAACCTCCTCCGGCCCCTACACCCTTCCCTATCTCTGTAACCGCCTCGAGCCCCGACACCCCTCCCTATCTCTGTAACCTCCTCCAGCCCCTACTTCCCTCCCTATCTCTGTAACCTCCTCCAGCCCCTACATCCCTCCCTATCTCCGTAACCTCCTCCAGCCCCTACACCCCTCCATATCTCTTTAAACTCCTCCAGCACTTACACCCCTCCCTATCTCTGTAACCTCCTGCGGCCCCTACACCCCTCCCTATCTCTGTAACCTCCTCCAGCCCCTACAACCTCCCTATCTCTGTAACCACCTGAAGCCCCTACTTCCCTCCCTATCTCTATAACCTCCTCCAGCCCCTACTTCCCACCCTATCTCTGTAACCTCCTCCAGCCACTACACCCCCCCTATCTCTGTAACCTCCTCCAGCCACTACACCCCTCCCTATCTCTGTAAGCTCCTCCAGCCCCTAAACCCCTCCATATCTCTGCAACCTCCGCCAGCCCCTACACCCCTCCCTATCTCTGTAACCTACTCTAGCCCCTACACCCGACCCTATCTCTGTCACCTCCTCCAGCCCCTACATCCCTCCCTATCTATGTAAACTCCTCCAGCCCCTACACCCCTCACTATCTCTGTAGCCTCCTCCAGCCCCTACATCCCTCCCTATCTATGTAAACTCCTCCAGCCCCTACACCCCTCCCTATCTCTGTAGCCTCCTCCAGCCCCTACATCCCTCCCTATCTATGTAAACTCCTCCAGCCCCTAAACCCCTCCCTATCTCTGTAGCCTCCTCCAGTCCCTACATCCCTCCCTATCTCTACAACCTCCTCCAGCACTTACACACCTCCCTATCTCTGTAACCTCCTGCGGCCCCTACACCCCCTCCCTATCTCTGTAACCCACCTCCAGTCCCTTGACCCCTCCCTATTTCTCTCACCTCCTCCAGCCCCCTACACCCCTCCTATCTCTGCAGCCCTCCTCCAGCCCCTACTTCCCTCCCTATCTCTGCAACCACCTCCAGAACTTACA
Source organism: Carcharodon carcharias (assembly GCF_017639515.1). Lineage (NCBI taxonomy): Eukaryota > Metazoa > Chordata > Chondrichthyes > Lamniformes > Lamnidae > Carcharodon > Carcharodon carcharias. The sequence goes on from NW_024470726.1 coordinate 67,621, forward strand.
CCCCCTCCCTATCTCTGTAACCTCCTGCGGCCCCTACACCCCTCCCTATCTCTTTTACCCCCTCCAGCTTCCTACACCCCTCCCTATCTCTGTAACCTCCTCCAGCCCACACACCCCTCCCTATCTCTGTAACCTCCTCCAGCCCCCTACTTCACTCCCAATCTCTGTAATCTCCTCCATCCCCTACAACCCTTAATATCTCTGTAACCTCCTCCAGCCCCGACAACCCTATCTCTGTAACCTCCTCCAGCCCCTAAACCCCTCCCTATATCTGTAACCTCCTCCAGCCACTACACCCCTCCCTATCTCTGTAAAATTCCTCCAGACCCTACACACTTCCCTATCTCTGTAAGCTCCTCCAGCCCCTACACCCCTCCCTATCTCTGTAACCTCCTCCAGCCCCTACAACCTCCCTATCTCTGTAACCACCTGAAGCCACTACTTCCCTCCCTATCTCTGTAAGCTCCTCCAGCCCCTACACCCATCCATATCTCTGTAACCTCCGCCAGCCCCTGCACCCCTCCCTATATCTGTAACCTCCTCCAGCCCCTACACCCCTCCATATCTCTGTAACCTCCTCCAGCCCCTACACAGCTCCCTAGCTCTGTAACCTCCTCCAGCCCCTACTTCCCTCCCTATCTCTGTAACCTCCTCCAGCACTTACACCCCTCCCTATCTCTGTAACCTATTGCGGCCCCATACACCTCTCCCTATTTCTGTAACCTCCTCCAGCACCTACACCCCTCCCTATCTCTGTAACCTCCTCCAGCCACTACACCCCTCCCTATCTCTGTAACCTCCTCCAGCCCCTACACCCCTCCATATCTCTGTAACCTCCTACAGCCCCTACACAGCTCCCTAGCTCTGTAACCTCCTCCAGCCCCTACTTCCCTCCCTATCTCTGTAACCTCCTCCAGCACTTACACCCCTCCCTATCTCTGTAACCTCCTCCAGCACTTACACCCCTCCCTATCTCTGTAACCTCCTCCAGCCCCTACACCCCTGCCTATCTCTGTAACCTCCACCAGCCCCTACACCCCTCCCTATCTCTGTAACCTCCTCTAGCCCCTACACACGTCCCTATCTCTGTAACCTCCTCCAGCCTCTACTTCCCTCCCTATCTCTGTAACCTCCTCCAGCCCTTACTTCACTCCAGATCTCTGTAACCTCCTCCAGCCCCTTCACCCATCCCTATCTCTGTAACCTCCTCCAGCCCTTACACCCCTCCCTATCTCTGTGGCCTCCTCCAGCCCCTACACCCCTCCCTATCTCTGTAACCTCCTCCAGCCCCTACACCCCTCCCTATCTCTGTGGCCTCCTCCAGCCCCTACACCCCTCCCTATCTCTGTAACCTCCTCCAGCCCCTACACCCCTCCCTATCTCTGTAACCTCCTCCAGCCCCTACACCCCTCCCTATCTCTGTAACCTCCTCCAGCCCCTACACCCCTCCCTATCACTGTAACCTCCTCCAGCCCCTACACCCCTCCCTATCTCTGTAACCTCCTCCAGCCCCTACACAGCTCCCTATCTCTGTAACCTCCTCCGGTCCCTACACCCTTCCCTATCTCTGTAACCGCCTCGAGCCCCGACACCCCTCCCTATCTCTGTAACATCCTCCAGCCCCTACTTCCCTCCCTATCTCTGTAACCTCCTCCAGCCCCTACTTCCCTCCCTATCTCCGTAACCTCCTCCAGCCCCTACACCCCTGCCTATCTCTGTAAACTCCTCCAGTACATACACCCATCCCTATCTCTGTAACCTCCTCCAGCCCCTACACCCCTCCCTAACTCTGTAACCTCCTCCAGCCACTACACCCCTCCCTATCTCTGTAAGCTCCTCCAGCCCCTAAACCCCTCCATATCTCTGCAACCTCCGCCAGCCCCTACACCCCTCCCTATCTCTGTAACCTCCTCTAGACCCTACACCCGACCCTATCTCTGTCACCTCCTCCAGCCTCTACTTCCCTCCCTATCTGTGTAACCTCCTCCAGCTCCTACTTGCCTCCCTATCTCTGTAAACTCATCCAGCCCCTACTTCCCTCCCTATCTCTGTAACATCCTCCAGCCCCTTCACCCCTCCCTATCTATGTAAACTCCTCCAGCCCCTACACCCCTCACTATCTCTGTAGCCTCCTCCAGCCCCTACATCCCTCCCTATCTATGTAAACTCCTCCAGCCCCTACACCCCTCCCTATCTCTGTAGCCTCCTCCAGCCCCTACATCCCTCCCTATCTATGTAAACTCCTCCAGCCCCTACACCCCTCCCTATCTCTGTAACCTCCTGCGGCCCCTACACCCCTCCCTATCTCTGTAACCACCTCCAGTCCCTTGACCCCTCCCTATTTCTCTAACCTCCTCCAGCCCCTACACCCCTCCCTATCTCTGCAGCCTCCTCCAGCCCCTACTTCCCTCCCTATCTCTGCAACCACCTCCAGAACTTACACCCCTCCCTATCTCTGTAACCTCCTGCGGCCCCTACACCCCACCCTATCTCTGTAACCTCCTCCAGCTCCTACACCCCTCCCTATCTCTGTAACCTCCTCCAACCCCTACACCTCTCCCTATCTCTGTAACTCCTCAGCCCCTACTTCACTCCCAATTTCTGTAACCTCCTCCAGCCCCGACAACCCTATCTCTGTAACCTCCTCCAGCCCCTAAATCCCCCCCTATCTCTGTAACCTCCTCCAGCCACTACACCCCTCCCTATCTCTGTAAAATTCCTCCAGCCCCTACACACTTCCCTATCTCTGTAATCTCCTCCAGCCCCTACACCCCTCCCTATCTCTGTAACCTCCTCCAGCCCCTACAACCTCCCTATCTCTGTAACCACCTGAAGCCCCTACTTCCCTCCCTATCTCTGTAAGCTCCTCCAGCCCTACACCCCTCCATATCTCTGTAACCTCCGCCAGCCCCTGCACCCCTCCCTATCTCTGTAACCTCCTCCAGTCCCTAGACCACTACCTATCTCTGTAACCTCCTCCAGACCCTACTTCCCTCCCTATCTCTGTAACCTCCTCCAGCCCCTACACAGCTCCCTATCTCTGTAACCTCCTCCAGCACTTACACCCCTCCCTATCTCTGTAACCTCCTCCAGCCCCTACACCCCTGCCTATCTCTGTAACCTCCACCAGCCCCTACACCCCTCCCTATCTCTGTAACCTCCTCTAGCCCCTACACACGTCCCTATCTCTGTAACCTCCTCCAGCCTCTACTTCCCTCCCTATCTCTGTAACCTCCTCCAGCCCTTACTTCACTCCAGATCTCTGTAACCTCCTCCAGCCCCTTCACCCATCCCTATCTCTGTAACCTCCTCCAGCCCTTACACCCCTCCCTATCTCTGTGGCCTCCTCCAGCCCCTACACCCCTCCCTATCTCTGTAACCTCCTCCAGCCCCTACACCCCTCCCTATCCCTGTAACCTCCTCCAGCACCTACACCCCTCCCTATCTCTGTGGCCTCCTCCAGCCCCTACACCCCTCCCTATCTCTGTAACCTCCTCCAGCCCTTACTTCACTCCAGATCTCTGTAACCTCCTCCAGCCCCTTCACCCATCCCTATCTCTGTAACCTCCTCCAGCCCTTACACCCCTCCCTATCTCTGTGGCCTCCTCCAGCCCCTACACCCCTCCCTATCTCTGTAACCTCCTCCAGCCCCTACACCCCTCCCTATCTCTGTAACCTCCTCCAGCCCCTACACCCCTCCCTATCTCTGTGGCCTCCTCCGGCCCCTACACCCCTCCCTATCTCTGTAACCTCCTCCAGCCCCTACACCCCTCCCTATCTCTGTAACCTCCTCCAGCCCCTACACCCCTCCCTATCTCTGTAACCTCCTCCAGCCCCTACACCCCTCCCTATCACTGTAACCTCCTCCAGCCCCTACACCCCTCCCTATCACTGTAACCTCCTCCAGCCCCTAAACCCCACCCTATCTCTGTAACCTCCTCCAGCCCCTACACCCCTCCCTATCACTGTAACCTCCTCCAGCCCCTAAACCCCACCCTATCTCTGTAACCTCCTCCTGCCCCTAAACCCCTCCCTATCTCTGTAACCTCCTCCAGCCCCTAGAACCTCCCTATCTCTGTAACCACCTGAAGCCCCTACTTCCCTCCCTATCTCTGTAAGCTCCTCCAGCCCTACACCCCTCCATATCTCTGTAACCTCCGCCAGCCCCTGCACCCCTCCCTATCTCTGTAACCTCCTCCAGACCCTACTTCCCTCCCTATCTCTGTAAGCTCCTCCAGCCCCTACACCCCTCCATATCCCTGTAACCTCCTCCAGCCCCTACACAGCTCCCTATCTCTGTAACCTCCTCCAGCCCCTACACCCTTCCCTAGCTCTGTAACCTCCTCCAGCCCCTACACCCCTCCCTATCTCTGTAACCTCCTCCAAACCCTACACCCCTCCCTATCTCTGTAACCTCCTCCGGCCCCTACTTCACTCCAGATCTCTGTAACCTCCTCCAGCCCCTTCACCCCTCCCTATCTCTGTAAACTCCTCCAGCCCCTACACCCCTCCCTATCTCTGTAGCCTCCTCCAGCCCCTACTCCCCTCCCTATCGCTGTAGCCTCCTCCAGCCCCTACATCCCTCCCTCTCTCTGCAACCTCCTCCAGCACTTACACCCCTCCCTATCTATGTAACCTCCTCCAGCCCCAACACCCCACCCTATCTCTGTAACCTCCTTCAGCCCCTTCAACCCTCCCTATCTCTGTAACCTCCTCCAGCCCCTACACCCATCCCTATCTCTGTAACTTCCTCCAGCCCCTACAACCCTCCCTAACTCTGTAACCTCCTCCAGCCCTTACACCCCTCCTTATCTCTGTAGCCTCCTCCAGCCGCTAAACCCCTCCCTATCTCTGTAGGCTCCTCCAGCCCCTACTTCCCTCCCTATCTCTGCAACCTCCTCCAGCACTTACACCCTCCCCTATCTCTGTAACCTCCTCCGGCCGCTAAACCTCTCCCTATTTCTGTAACCTCCTCCAGTCCCTAGATGCCTCCCTATCTCTGTAACCTCCTGAAGCCCCTACTTCCCTCCCTATCTCTGTAAGCTCCTCCAGCCACTACACCCCTCCATATCTCTGTGACCTCCGCCAGCCCCTGCACCCCTCCCTATCTCTGTAACCGCCTCCAGCCTCTACACCCCTCCCTATCACTGTAACCTCCTCCAGCCCCTACACCCCTGCCTATCTCTGTAACCTCCACCAGCCCCTACACCCCTCCCTATCACTGTAACGTCCTCCAGCCCCTACACCCCTGCCTATCTCTGTAACCTCCTCCAGCACATACGCCCGTCACTATCTCTGTAACCACCTCCAGCCTCTATTTCACTCCAGGTCTCCGTAACCTCCACCAGCCCCTGCTTCCCTCGCGATCTCTGTAACCTCATCCAGCCCCTACTTCCCTCCCTATCTCTATAACCTCCTACAGCCCCTACTTCACTCCAGATCTCCATAACCTCCACCAGCCACTACACCCCTCCCTATCTCTGTAACCTCCTCCAGCCACTACAACCTCCCTATCTCTGTAACCTCCTGAAGCCCCTACTTCCCTCCCTATCTCTGTAAGCACCTCCAGCCCCTAGACCCCTCCATATCTCTGTAACCTCCACCAGCCCCTGCACACCTCCCTATCTCTGTAACCTCCTCCAGACCCTACGACGCTGCCTATCTCTGTAACCTCCACCAGCCACTACACCCCTCCCTATCACTGTAACCTCCTCCAGCCCCTACAACCCTGCCTATCTCTGTAACCTCCACCAGACCCTACTTCACTCCCTATCTCTGCAACCTCCTCCAGCCCCTACACCCCTCCCTATCTCTGTAACCTCCTCCAGCCCCTACACCCCTCCCTATCTCTGTAACCTCCTCCAGCCCCTACACCCCTCCCTATCTCTGTAACCTCCTCCAGCCCCTACACCCCTCCCGATCTCTGTAAACTCCTCCAGCCCCTACTTCACTCCAGATCTCCGTAACCTCCACCAGCCCCTACACCCCTCCCTATCTCTGTAACCTCCTCCAGCCCCTACACCCCTCCCTATCTCTGTAAACACCTCAGCCCCTACTTCACTCCCTATCTCTGTAACCTCCTCCAGCCCCTACAACCTCCCTATCTCTGTAACCACCTGAAGCCCCTACACCCCTCCCTATCTCTGTAACCTCCTCCAGCCGCTACACCCCTCCATATCTCTGTAACCTCCGCCAGCCTCTGCACCCCTCCCTATCTCTGTAACCTCCTCCAGTCCCTAGACCACTCCCTATCTCTATAACCTCCTCCAGCCCCTACACCCCTCCATATCTCTGTAACCTCCTCCAGCCCCTACACAGCTCCCTATCTCTGTAACCGCCTCCAGCCCCGACACCCCTCCCTATCTATGTAAACTCCTCCAGCTCCTACACCCCTCCCTATCTCTGTAGCCTCCACCAGCCCCTACATCCCTCCCTATCTCTACAACCTCCTCCAGCACTTACACACCTCCCTATCTCTGTAACCTCCTGCGGCCCCTACACCCCTCCCTATCTCTGTAACCACCTCCAGTCCCTTGACCCCTCCCTATTTCTGTAACCTCCTCCAGCCCCTACACCCCTCCCTATCTCTGTAACCTCCTCCAGCCCCTACTTCCCTCCCTATCTCTGTAACCTCATCCAGCCCCTACTTCACTCCAGATCTCCGTAACCTCCACCAGCCCCTACATCCCTCCCTGTCTCTGTAATCTTCTCCAGCCCCTACACCCCTCCCTATCTCTGTAACCTCCTCCAGCCCCTACAACCCTTACTATCTCTGTAACCTCCTCCAGACCCTACACCCCTCCCTATCTCTGTAACCTCCTCCAGCCCCTACACCCTTCCCTATCTCTGTAACCTCCTCCAGCCCCTACACCCCTCCCTATCTCTGTAACCTCCTCCAGCCCCTACACCCCTCCCTATCTCTGTAACCTCCTCCAGCCCCTACACCCTTCCCTATCTCTGTAACCTCCTCCAGCCCCTACACCCCTCCCTATCTCTGTAACCTCCTCCAGCCCCTACACCCTTCCCTATCTCTGTAACCTCCTCCAGCCCCTACACCCCTCCCTATCTCTGTAACCTCCTCCAGCCCCTACAAACTCCCTATCTCTGTAACCACCTGAAGCCCCTACTTCCCTCCCTATCTCTGTAACCTCCTCCAGCCCCTACACCCCTCCAAATCTCTGTAACCTCCGCCAGCCCCTGCACCCCTCCCTATCTCTGTAACCTCCTCCAGTCCCTAGACCACTCCCTATCTCTGTAACCTCCTCCAGCCCCTACTTCCCTCCCTATCTCTGTAACCTCCTCCAGCCCCTACACCCCTCCATATCCCTGTAACCTCCTCCAGCCCCAACACCCCACCCTATCTCTGTAACCTCCTTCAGCCCCTTCAACCCTCCCTATCTCTGTAAACTCCTCCAGCCCCTACACCCCTCCCTATCTCTGTAACTTCCTCCAGCCCCTACAACCCTCCCTATCTCTGTAACCTCCTCCAGCCCTTACACCCCTGCTTATCTCTGTAGCCTCCTCCAGCCGCTAAACCCCTCCCTATCTCTGTAGGCTCCTCCAGCCCCTACTTCCCTCCCTATCTCGGCAACCTCCTCCAGCACTTACACCCTCCCGTATCTCTGTAACCTTCTCCGGCCCCTAAACCTCTCCCTATCTCTGTAACTTCCTCCAGCCCCTACACCCCTCCCTATCTCTGTAAACTCCTCCAATCCCTACACCCCTCCCCATCTCTGTAACTTCCTCCAGCCCCTACACCCCTCCCTATATCTGTAACCTCCTCCAGCCCTACACAACTCCCAATTTCTGTAACCTCCTCCAGCCCCTACACCCCTCACTATCTCTGTAACCTCCTCCAGTCCCTAAACCCCTCCCTATCTCTGTAACCTCCTCCAGCCTCTACACCCCTCCCTATCTCTGTAACCTCCTCCAGCCCCTACACCCCTCCCTATCTCTGTAACCTCCTCCAGCTCCTACAAACTCCCTATCTCTGTAACCACCTGAAGCCCCTACTTCCCTCCCTATCTCTGTAACCTCCTCCAGCCCCTACACCCCTCCAAATCTCTGTAACCTCCGCCAGCCCCTGCACCCCTCCCTATCTCTGTAACCTCCTCCAGTCCCTAGACCACTCCCTATCTCTGTAACCTCCTCCAGCCCCTACTTCCCTCCCTATCTCTGTAACCTCCTCCAGCCCCTACACCCCTCCATATCCCTGTAAACTCCTCCAGCCCCAACACCCCACCCTATCTCCGTAACCTCCTTCAGCCCCTTCAACCCTCCCTATCTCTGTAAACTCCTCCAGCCCCTACACCCCTCCCTATCTCTGTAACTTCCTCCAGCCCCTACAACCCTCCCTATCTCTGTAACCTCCTCCAGCCCTTACACCCCTCCTTATCTCTGTAGCCTCCTCCAGCCGCTAAACCCCTCCCTATCTCTGTAGGCTCCTCCAGCCCCTACTTCCCTCCCTATCTCTGCAACCTCCTCCAGCACTTACACCCTCCCCTATCTCTGCAACCTTCTCCGGCCCCTAAACCTCTCCCTATTTCTGTAACCTCCTCCAGTCCCTAGATGCCTCCCTATCTCTGTAACCTCCTGAACCCCTACTTCCCTCCCTATCTCTGTAAGCTCCTCCAGCCACTACACCCCTCCATATCTCTGTGACCTCCGCCAGCCCCTGCACCCCTCCCTATCACTGTAACCTCCTCCAGCCCCTACACCCCTGCCTATCTCTGTAACCTCCACCAGCCCCTACACCCCTCCCTATCTCTGCAACCTCCTCCAGCACATACGCCCGTCACTATCTCTGTAACCACCTCCAGCCTCTATTTCACTCCAGATCTCCGTAACCTCCACCAGCCCCTGCTTCCCTCCCGATCTCTGTAACCTCATCCAGCCCCTACTTCCCTCCCTATCTCTATAACCTCCTCCAGCCCCTACTTCACTCCAGATCTCCATAACCTCCTCCAGCCCCTACACCCCTCCATATCTCTGTAACCTCCTCCAGCCCCTACACAGCTCCCTATCTCTGTAACCTCCTCCAGCCCCTACAGCCCTCCCTATCTCTGGAACCTCCTCCAGCCCCTACACCGCTCCCTATCTCTGTAACCTCCTCCAGCCCCTACTTCCATCCCTATCTCTGTAACCTCCTCCAGCCCCTACACCCCTCCCAATCTCTGTAATCTCCTCCAGTCCCTACACCCCTCCCGATCTCTGTAAACTCCTCCAGCCCCTACTTCACTCCAGATCACCGTAACCTCCTCCAGCCCCTACACCCCTCCCTATCTCTGTAACCTCCTCCAGCCCCTACACCCCTCCCTATCTTTGTAAACACCTCAGCCCCTACTTCACTCCCTATCTCTGTAACCTCCTCCAGCCCCTAAAACCTCCCTATCTCTGTAACCACCTGAAGTTCCTACACCCCTCCCTATCTCTGTAACCTCCTCCAACCCCTACACCCCTCCATATCTCTGTAACCTCCGCCAGCCCCTGCACGCCTCCCTATCTCTGTAACCTCCTCCAGTCCCTAGACCACTCCCTAGCTCTGTAACCTCCTCCAGCCCTTACACCCCTGCTTATCTCTGTAGCCTCCTCCAGCCGCTAAACCCCTCCCTATCTCTGTAGGCTCCTCCAGCCCCTACTTCCCTCCCTATCTCTGCAACCTCCTCCAGCACTTACACCCTCCCCTACCACTGTAACCTTCTCCGGCCCCTAAACCTCTCCCTATTTCTGTAACCTCCTCCAGTCCCTAGATGCCTCCCTATCTCTGTAACCTCCTGAAGCCCCTACTTCCCTCCCTATCTCTGTAAGCACCTCCAGCCCCTAGACCCCTCCATATCTCTGTAACCTCCACCAGCCCCTGCACACCTCCCTATCTCTGTAACCTCCTCCAGCCCCTACAACCCTGCCTATCTCTGTAACCTCCACCAGCCACTACACCCCTCCGTATCTCTGTAACCTCCTCCAGCCCCTACAACCCTGCCTATCTCTGTAACCTCCACCAGACCCTACTTCACTCCCTATCTCTGTAACCTCCTCCAGCCCCTACACCCCTCCCTATCTCTGTAACCTCCTCCAGCCCCTACACCCCTCCCTATCTCTGTAACCTCCTCCAGCCCCTACACCCCTCCCTATCTCTATAACCTCCTCCAGCCCCTACACCCCTCCCGATCTCTGTAAACTCCTCCAGCCCCTGCTTCACTCCAGATCTCCGTAACCTCCACCAGCCCCTACACCCCTCCCTATCTCTGTAACCTCCTCCAGCCCCTACACCCCTCCCTATCTCTGTAACACCTCAGCCCCTACTTCACTCCCTATCTCTGTAACCTCCTCCAGCCCCTACAACCTCCCTATCTCTGTAACCACCTGAAGCCCCTACACCCCTCCCTATCTCTGTAACCTCCTCCAGCCCCTACACCCCTCCATATCTCTGTAACCTCCGCCAGCCTCTGCACCGCTCCCTATCTCTGTAACCTCCTCCAGTCCCTAGACCACTCCCTATCTCTATAACCTCCTCCAGCCCCTACACCCCTCCATATCTCTGTAACCTCCTCCAGCCCCTACACAGCTCCCTATCTCTGTAACCGCCTCCAGCCCCGACACCCCTCCCTATCTATGTAAACTCCTCCAGCCCCTACACCCCTCCCTATCTCTGTAGCCTCCACCAGCCCCTACATCCCTCCCTATCTCTACAACCTCCTCCAGCACTTACACACCTCCCTATCTCTGTAACCTCCTGCGGCCCCTACACCCCTCCCTATCTCTGTAACCACCTCCAGTCCCTTGACCCCTCCCTATTTCTGTAACCTCCTCCAGCCCCTACACCCCTCCCTATCTCTGCAACCACCTCCAGAACTTACACCCCTCCCTATCTCTGTAACCTCCTGCGGCCCCTACACCCCTCCCTATCTCTGTAACCTCCTCCAGCTCCTACACCCCTCCCTATCTCTGTAACCTCCTCCAACCCCTACACCCCTCCCTATCTCTGTAACCTCCTCCAGCCCCTACTTCCCTCCCTATCTCTGTAACCTCATCCAGCCCCTACTTCACTCCAGATCTCCGTAACCTCCACCAGCCCCTACACCCCTCCCTGTCTCTGTAACCTTCTCCAGCCCCTACACCCCTCCCTATCTCTGCAATCACCTCCAGAACTTACACCCCTCCCTATCTCTGTAACCTCCTGCGGCCCCTACACCCCTCCCGATCTCTGTAACCTCCTCCAACCCCTACACCTCTCCCTATCTCTGTAAATCCTCAGCCCCTAATTCACTCCCAATTTCTGTAACCTCCTCCAGCCCCTACAACCCTTAATATCTCTGTAACCTCCTCCAGCCCCTACACCCTTCCCTATCTCTGTAACCTCCTCCAGCCCCTACACCCCTCCCTATCTCTGTAACCTCCTCCAGCCCCTACACCCCTCCCTATCTCTGTAACCTCCTCCAGCCCCTACACCCCTCCCTATCTCTGTAACCTCCTCCAGCCCCTACACCCTTCCCTATCTCTGTAACCTCCGCCAGCCCCTACACCCCTCCCTATCTCTGTAACCTCCTCCAGCCACTACACCCCTCCCTATCTCTGTAACCTCCTCCAGCCCCTACAACCTCCCTATCTCTGTAACCACCTGAAGCCCCTACATCCCTCCCTATCTCTATAACCTCCACCAGCCCCTACTTCCCACCCTATCTCTGTAACCTCCTCCAGCCCCTACACCCCTCCCTATCTCTGTAACCTCCTCCAGCCCCTACATCCCTCCCTATCTCTGTAACCTCCTCCAGCCGCTACACCCCTCCCTATCTCTGTAACCTCAACCAGCCGCTACTTCCATCCCTATCTCTGTTATCTCCTCCAGCCCCTACTTCACTCCAGATCTCCATAACCTCCTCCAGCCCCTACAAACCTCCCTAGATCTGCAAACTCCTGCGGCCCCTACACCTCTCCCTATTTCTGTAACCTCCTCCAGCACCTAAACCCCTCCCTATCTCTGTAACCTCCTCCAGTACCTAGACCCCTCCCTGTCTCTGTAAACTCCTCCAGCCCCTACTCCCCTCCCTATCTCTGTAACCTCCTCCAGCCCCTCCACCCCTCCATATCTCTGTAACCTCCTCCAGCCCCTACACCCCTAACTATCTCTGTAACCTCCTCCAGCCCCTACACCCCTAACTATCTCTGTAACCTCCACCAGCCACTACACCCCTCCCTATCTCAGTAACCTCCTCCAGCCACTACAACCTCCCTATCTCTGTAATCTCCTGAAGCCCCTACTTCCCTCCCTATCTCTGTAAGCACCTCCAGACCCTAGACCCCTCCATATCTCTGTAACCTCCGCCAGCCCCTGCACACCTCCCTACTCTGTAACCTCCTCCAGCCCCTACAACCCTGCCTATCTCTGTAACGTCCACCAGACCCTACTTCCCTCCCTATCAATGTAACCTCCGCCATTCCCTACACCCCTCCCTATCTCTGTAACCTCCTCCAGCCCCTACTTCCCTCCCTATCTCTGAAACCTCCTCCAGCCCCTACACCCATCCCGATCTCTGTAAACTCCTCCAGCCCCTACTTCACTCCAGATCACCGTAACCTCCTCCAGCCCCTACACCCCTCCCTATCTCTGTAACCTCCTCCAGGCCCTACACCCCTCCCTATCTCTGTAGCCTCCTCCAGCCCCTACTTCCCTCCCTATCTCTGTAACCTCCTGCGGCCCCTACACCTCTACTTATTTCTGTAACCTCCTCCAGCACCTACACGCCTCCCTATATCTGTAAACTCCTCCAGTCCCTAGACCCCTCCCTATCTCTGAAAACACCTCACCCCTACTTCAGTCCCTATCTCTGTAACCTCCTCCAGCCCCTACAACCCTTAATATCTCTGTAACCTCCTCCAGCCCCTACACAGCTCCCTATCTCTGTAACCTCCTCCAGCCCCTAAACCCCTCCCTATATCTGTAACCTCCTCCAGCCACTACACCCCTCCGTATCTCTGTAACCTCCTCCAGCCACTACACCCCTCCCTATCTCTGTAAAATTCCTCCAGCCCCTACACACTTCCCTATCTCTGTAAGCTCCTCCAGCCCTTACACCCCTCCCTATCTCTGTAACCTCCTCCAGCCACTACAATCTCCCTATCTCTGTAACCACCTGAAGCCCCTACTTCCCTCCCTATCTCTGTAAGTTCCTCCAGCCCCTACACCCCTCCCTATCTCTGTAACCTCCTCCAGCCCCTACACGCCTCCATATCTCTGTAACGTCCGCCAGCCCCTGCACCACTCCCTATCTCTATAACCTCCTCCAGTCCTAGACCACTCCCTATCTCTATAACCTCCTCCAGCCCCTACACCCCTCCATATCTCTGTAACCTCCTCCAGCCCCTACACCCCTCCCTATCTCTGTAACCTCCTCCAGCCCCTACACAGCTCCCTATCTCTGTAACCTCCTCCGGCCCCTACACCCTTCCCTATCTCTGTAACCGCCTCGAGCCCCGACACCCCTCCCTATCTCTGTAACCTCCTCCAGCCCCTACTTCCCTCCCTATCTCTGTAACCTCCTCCAGCCCCTACATCCCTCCCTATCTCCGTAACCTCCTCCAGCCCCTACACCCCTCCATATCTCTTTAAACTCCTCCAGCACTTACACCCCTCCCTATCTCTGTAACCTCCTGCGGCCCCTACACCCCTCCCTATCTCTGTAACCTCCTCCAGCCCCTACAACCTCCCTATCTCTGTAACCACCTGAAGCCCCTACTTCCCTCCCTATCTCTATAACCTCCTCCAGCCCCTACTTCCCACCCTATCTCTGTAACCTCCTCCAGCCACTACACCCCCCCTATCTCTGTAACCTCCTCCAGCCACTACACCCCTCCCTATCTCTGTAAGCTCCTCCAGCCCCTAAACCCCTCCATATCTCTGCAACCTCCGCCAGCCCCTACACCCCTCCCTATCTCTGTAACCTACTCTAGCCCCTACACCCGACCCTATCTCTGTCACCTCCTCCAGCCCCTACATCCCTCCCTATCTATGTAAACTCCTCCAGCCCCTACACCCCTCACTATCTCTGTAGCCTCCTCCAGCCCCTACATCCCTCCCTATCTATGTAAACTCCTCCAGCCCCTACACCCCTCCCTATCTCTGTAGCCTCCTCCAGCCCCTACATCCCTCCCTATCTATGTAAACTCCTCCAGCCCCTAAACCCCTCCCTATCTCTGTAGCCTCCTCCAGTCCCTACATCCCTCCCTATCTCTACAACCTCCTCCAGCACTTACACACCTCCCTATCTCTGTAACCTCCTGCGGCCCCTACACCCCTCCCTATCTCTGTAACCACCTCCAGTCCCTTGACCCCTCCCTATTTCTCTCACCTCCTCCAGCCCCTACACCCCTCCCTATCTCTGCAGCCTCCTCCAGCCCCTACTTCCCTCCCTATCTCTGCAACCACCTCCAGAACTTACACCCCTCCCTATCTCTGTAACCTCCTGCGGCCCCTACACCCCTCCCTATCTCTGTAACCTCCTCCAGCTCCTACACCCCTCCCTATCTCTGTAACCTCCTCCAACCCCTACACCTCTCCCTATCTCTGTAACTCCTCAGCCCCTACTTCACTCCCAATTTCTGTAATCTCCTCCAGCCCCTACAACCCTTAATATCTCTGTAACCTCCTCCAGCCCCGACAACCCTATCTCTGTAACCTCCTCCAGCCCCTAAACCCCTCCCTATATCTGTAACCTCCTCCAGCCACTACACCCCTCCCTATCTCTGTAAAATTCCTCCAGACCCTACACACTTCCCTATCTCTGTAAGCTCCTCCAGCCCCTACACCCCTCCCTATCTCTGTAACCTCCTCCAGCCCCTACAACCTCCCTATCTCTGTAACCACCTGAAGCCACTACTTCCCTCCCTATCTCTGTAAGCTCCTCCAGCCCCTACACCCATCCATATCTCTGTAACCTCCGCCAGCCCCTGCACCCCTCCCTATATCTGTAACCTCCTCCAGCCCCTACACCCCTCCATATCTCTGTAACCTCCTCCAGCCCCTACACAGCTCCCTAGCTCTGTAACCTCCTCCAGCCCCTACTTCCCTCCCTATCTCTGTAACCTCCTCCAGCACTTACACCCCTCCCTATCTCTGTAACCTATTGCGGCCCATACACCTCTCCCTATTTCTGTAACCTCCTCCAGCACCTACACCCCTCCCTATCTCTGTAACCTCCTCCAGCCACTACACCCCTCCCTATCTCTGTAACCTCCTCCAGCCCCTACACCCCTCCATATCTCTGTAACCTCCTACAGCCCCTACACAGCTCCCTAGCTCTGTAACCTCCTCCAGCCCCTACTTCCCTCCCTATCTCTGTAACCTCCTCCAGCACTTACACCCCTCCCTATCTCTGTAACCTCCTCCAGCACTTACACCCCTCCCTATCTCTGTAACCTCCTCCAGCCCCTACACCCCTGCCTATCTCTGTAACCTCCACCAGCCCCTACACCCCTCCCTATCTCTGTAACCTCCTCTAGCCCCTACACACGTCCCTATCTCTGTAACCTCCTCCAGCCTCTACTTCCCTCCCTATCTCTGTAACCTCCTCCAGCCCTTACTTCACTCCAGATCTCTGTAACCTCCTCCAGCCCCTTCACCCATCCCTATCTCTGTAACCTCCTCCAGCCCTTACACCCCTCCCTATCTCTGTGGCCTCCTCCAGCCCCTACACCCCTCCCTATCTCTGTAACCTCCTCCAGCCCCTACACCCCTCCCTATCTCTGTGGCCTCCTCCAGCCCCTACACCCCTCCCTATCTCTGTAACCTCCTCCAGCCCCTACACCCCTCCCTATCTCTGTAACCTCCTCCAGCCCCTACAACCCGACCCTATCTCTGTCACCTCCTCCAGCCTCTACTTCCCTCCCTATCTGTGTAACCTCCTCCAGCTCCTACTTGCCTCCCTATCTCTGTAAACTCATCCAGCCCCTACTTCCCTCCCTATCTCTGTAACATCCTCCAGCCCCTTCACCCCTCCCTATCTATGTAAACTCCTCCAGCCCCTACACCCCTCACTATCTCTGTAGCCTCCTCCAGCCCCTACATCCCTCCCTATCTATGTAAACTCCTCCAGCCCCTACACCCCTCCCTATCTCTGTAGCCTCCTCCAGCCCCTACATCCCTCCCTATCTATGTAAACTCCTCCAGCCCCTACACCCCTCCCTATCTCTGTAACCTCCTGCGGCCCCTACACCCCTCCCTATCTCTGTAACCACCTCCAGTCCCTTGACCCCTCCCTATTTCTCTAACCTCCTCCAGCCCCTACACCCCTCCCTATCTCTGCAGCCTCCTCCAGCCCCTACTTCCCTCCCTATCTCTGCAACCACCTCCAGAACTTACACCCCTCCCTATCTCTGTAACCTCCTGCGGCCCCTACACCCCACCCTATCTCTGTAACCTCCTCCAGCTCCTACACCCCTCCCTATCTCTGTAACCTCCTCCAACCCCTACACCTCTCCCTATCTCTGTAACTCCTCAGCCCCTACTTCACTCCCAATTTCTGTAACCTCCTCCAGCCCCGACAACCCTATCTCTGTAACCTCCTCCAGCCCCTAAACCCCCCCCTATCTCTGTAACCTCCTCCAGCCACTACACCCCTCCCTATCTCTGTAAAATTCCTCCAGCCCCTACACACTTCCCTATCTCTGTAATCTCCTCCAGCCCCTACACCCCTCCCTATCTCTGTAACCTCCTCCAGCCCCTACAACCTCCCTATCTCTGTAACCACCTGAAGCCCCTACTTCCCTCCCTATCTCTGTAAGCTCCTCCAGCCCTACACCCCTCCATATCTCTGTAACCTCCGCCAGCCCCTGCACCCCTCCCTATCTCTGTAACCTCCTCCAGTCCCTAGACCACTACCTATCTCTGTAACCTCCTCCAGACCCTACTTCCCTCCCTATCTCTGTAACCTCCTCCAGCCCCTAAACAGCTCCCTATCTCTGTAACCTCCTCCAGCACTTACACCCCTCCCTATCTCTGTAACCTCCTCCAGCCCCTACACCCCTGCCTATCTCTGTAACCTCCACCAGCCCCTACACCCCTCCCTATCTCTGTAACCTCCTCTAGCCCCTACACACGTCCCTATCTCTGTAACCTCCTCCAGCCTCTACTTCCCTCCCTATCTCTGTAACCTCCTCCAGCCCTTACTTCACTCCAGATCTCTGTAACCTCCTCCAGCCCCTTCACCCATCCCTATCTCTGTAACCTCCTCCAGCCCTTACACCCCTCCCTATCTCTGTGGCCTCCTCCAGCCCCTACACCCCTCCCTATCTCTGTAACCTCCTCCAGCCCCTACACCCCTCCCTATCCCTGTAACCTCCTCCAGCCCCTACACCCCTCCCTATCTCTGTGGCCTCCTCCAGCCCCTACACCCCTCCCTATCTCTGTAACCTCCTCCAGCCCTTACTTCACTCCAGATCTCTGTAACCTCCTCCAGCCCCTTCACCCATCCCTATCTCTGTAACCTCCTCCAGCCCTTACACCCCTCCCTATCTCTGTGGCCTCCTCCAGCCCCTACACCCCTCCCTATCTCTGTAACCTCCTCCAGCCCCTACACCCCTCCCTATCTCTGTAACCTCCTCCAGCCCCTACACCCCTCCCTATCTCTGTGGCCTCCTCCAGCCCCTACACCCCTCCCTATCTCTGTAACCTCCTCCAGCCCCTACACCCCTCCCTATCTCTGTAACCTCCTCCAGCCCCTACACCCCTCCCTATCTCTGTAACCTCCTCCAGCCCCTACACCCCTCCCTATCACTGTAACCTCCTCCAGCCCCTACACCCCTCCCTATCACTGTAACCTCCTCCAGCCCCTACACCCCTCCCTATCACTGTAACCTCCTCCAGCCCCTAAACCCCACCCTATCTCTGTAACCTCCTCCAGCCCCTAAACCCCTCCCTATCTCTGTAACCTCCTCCAGCCCCTAGAACCTCCCTATCTCTGTAACCACCTGAAGCCCCTACTTCCCTCCCTATCTCTGTAACCTCCTCCAGTCCCTAGACCACTCCCTATCTCTGTAACCTCCTCCAGCCCCTACTTCCCTCCCTATCTCTGTAACCTCCTCCAGCCCCTACACCCCTCCATATCCCTGTAAACTCCTCCAGCCCCAACACCCCACCCTATCTCCGTAACCTCCTTCAGCCCCTTCAACCCTCCCTATCTCTGTAAACTCCTCCAGCCCCTACACCCCTCCCTATCTCTGTAACTTCCTCCAGCCCCTACAACCCTCCCTATCTCTGTAACCTCCTCCAGCCCTTACACCCCTGCTTATCTCTGTAGCCTCCTCCAGCCGCTAAACCCCTCCCTATCTCTGTATGCTCCTCCAGCCCCTACTTCCCTCCCTATCTCTGCAACCTCCTCCAGCACTTACACCCTCCCCTATCTCTGCAACCTTCTCCGGCCCCTAAACCTCTCCCTATTTCTGTAACCTCCTCCAGTCCCTAGATGCCTCCCTATCTCTGTAACCTCCTGAACCCCTACTTCCCTCCCTATCTCTGTAAGCTCCTCCAGCCACTACACCCCTCCATATCTCTGTGACCTCCGCCAGCCCCTGCACCCCTCCCTATCACTGTAACCTCCTCCAGCCCCTACACCCCTGCCTATCTCTGTAACCTCCACCAGCCCCTACACCCCTCCCTATCTCTGCAACCTCCTCCAGCACATACGCCCGTCACTATCTCTGTAACCACCTCCAGCCTCTATTTCACTCCAGATCTCCGTAACCTCCACCAGCCCCTGCTTCCCTCCCGATCTCTGTAACCTCATCCAGCCCCTACTTCCCTCCCTATCTCTATAACCTCCTCCAGCCCCTACTTCACTCCAGATCTCCAGTAACCTCCTCCAGCCCCTACACCCTCCATATCTCTGTAACCTCCTCCAGCCCCTACACACCTCCCAATCTCTGTAACCTCCTCCAGCCCCTACAACCCTCCCTATCTCTAAACCTCCTCCAGCCCCTTCAACCCTTCCTATCTCTGGAACCTCCTCCAGCCCCTTCTTCCATCCCTATCTCTGTAATCTCCTCCAGCCCCTACATCCCTCCCAATCTCTGTAACCTCCTCCAGCCCCTACACCCCTCCCGATCTCTGTAAACTCCTCCAGCCCCTACTTCACTCCAGATCTCCGTAACCTCCTCCAGCCCCTACACCCCTCCCTATCTCTGTAACCTCCTCCAGCCCCTACACCCCTCCCTATCTTTGTAAACACCTCAGCCCCTACTTCACTCCCTATCTCTGTAACCTCCTCCAGCCCCTAAAACCTCCCTATCTCTGTAACCACCTGAAGATCCTACACCCCTCCCTATCTCTGTAACCTCCTCCAACCCCTACACCCCTCCATATCTCTGTAACCTCCGCCAGCCCCTGCACGCCTCCCTATCTCTGTAACCTCCTCCAGTCCCTAGACCACTCCCTAGCTCTGTAACCTCCTCCAGCCCTTACACCCCTGCTTATCTCTGTAGCCTCCTCCAGCCGCTAAACCCCTCCCTATCTCTGTAGGCTCCTCCAGCCCCTACTTCCCTCCCTATCTCTGCAACCTCCTCCAGCACTTACACCCTCCCCTACCACTGTAACCTTCTCCGGCCCCTAAACCTCTCCCTATTTCTGTAACCTCCTCCAGTCCCTAGATGCCTCCCTATCTCTGTAACCTCCTGAAGCCCCTACTTCCCTCCCTATCTCTGTAAGCACCTCCAGCCCCTAGACCCCTCCATATCTCTGTAACCTCCACCAGCCCCTGCACACCTCCCTATCTCTGTAACCTCCTCCAGCCCCTACAACCCTGCCTATCTCTGTAACCTCCACCAGCCACTACACCCCTCCGTATCTCTGTAACCTCCTCCAGCCCCTACAACCCTGCCTATCTCTGTAACCTCCACCAGACCCTACTTCACTCCCTATCTCTGTAACCTCCTCCAGCCCCTACACCCCTCCCTATCTCTGTAACCTCCTCCAGCCCCTACACCCCTCCCTATCTCTGTAACCTCCTCCAGCCCCTACACCCCTCCCTATCTCTATAACCTCCTCCAGCCCCTACACCCCTCCCGATCTCTGTAAACTCCTCCAGCCCCTGCTTCACTCCAGATCTCCGTAACCTCCACCAGCCCCTACACCCCTCCCTATCTCTGTAACCTCCTCCAGCCCCTACACCCCTCCCTATCTCTGTAACACCTCAGCCCCTACTTCACTCCCTATCTCTGTAACCTCCTCCAGCCCCTACAACCTCCCTATCTCTGTAACCACCTGAAGCCCCTACACCCCTCCCTATCTCTGTAACCTCCTCCAGCCCCTACACCCCTCCATATCTCTGTAACCTCCGCCAGCCTCTGCACCCCTCCCTATCTCTGTAACCTCCTCCAGTCCCTAGACCACTCCCTATCTCTATAACCTCCTCCAGCCCCTACACCCCTCCATATCTCTGTAACCTCCTCCAGCCCCTACACAGCTCCCTATCTCTGTAACCACCTCCAGCCCCGACACCCCTCCCTATCTATGTAAACTCCTCCAGCCCCTACACCCCTCCCTATCTCTGTAGCCTCCACCAGCCCCTACATCCCTCCCTATCTCTACAACCTCCTCCAGCACTTACACACCTCCTAATCTCTGTAAACTCCTGCGGCCCCTACACCCCTCCCTATCTCTGTAACCACCTCCAGTCCCTTGACCCCTCCCTATTTCTGTAACCTCCTCCAGCCCCTACAACCCTCCCTATCTCTGCAACCACCTCCAGAACTTACACCCCTCCCTATCTCTGTAAACTCCTGCGGCCCCTACACCCCTCCCTATCTCTGTAACCTCCTCCAGCTCCTACACCCCTCCCTATCTCTGTAACCTCCTCCAACCCCTACACCCCTCCCTATCTCTGTAACCTCCTCCAGCCCCTACTTCCCTCCCTATCTCTGTAACCTCATCCAGCCCCTACTTCACTCCAGATCTCCGTAACCTCCACCAGCCCCTACACCCCTCCCTGTCTCTGTAACCTTCTCCAGCCCCTACACCCCTCCCTATCTCTGCAATCACCTCCAGAACTTACACCCCTCCCTATCTCTGTAACCTCCTGCGGCCCCTACACCCCTCCCGATCTCTGTAACCTCCTCCAACCCCTACACCTGTCCCTATCTCTGTAAATCCTCAGCCCCTAATTCACTCCCAATTTCTGTAACCTCCTCCAGCCCCTACAACCCTTAATATCTCTGTAACCTCCTCCAGCCCCTACACCCTTCCCTATCTCTGTAACCTCCTCCAGCCCCTACACCCCTCCCTATCTCTGTAACCTCCTCCAGCCCCTACACCCCTCCCTATCTCTGTAACCTCCTCCAGCCCCTACACCCCTCCCTATCTCTGTAACCTCCTCCAGCCCCTACACCCTTCCCTATCTCTGTAACCTCCGCCAGCCCCTACACCCCTCCCTATCTCTGTAACCTCCTCCAGCCACTACACCCCTCCCTATCTCTGTAACCTCCTCCAGCCCCTACAACCTCCCTATCTCTGTAACCACCTGAAGCCCCTACATCCCTCCCTATCTCTATAACCTCCACCAGCCCCTACTTCCCACCCTATCTCTGTAACCTCCTCCAGCCCCTACACCCCTCCCTATCTCTGTAACCTCCTCCAGCCCCTACATCCCTCCCTATCTCTGTAACCTCCTCCAGCCGCTACACCCCTCCCTATCTCTGTAACCTCAACCAGCCGCTACTTCCATCCCTATCTCTGTTATCTCCTCCAGCCCCTACTTCACTCCAGATCTCCATAACCTCCTCCAGCCCCTACAAACCTCCCTAGATCTGCAAACTCCTGCGGCCCCTACACCTCTCCCTATTTCTGTAACCTCCTCCAGCACCTAAACCCCTCCCTATCTCTGTAACCTCCTCCAGTACCTAGACCCCTCCCTGTCTCTGTAAACTCCTCCAGCCCCTACTCCCCTCCCTATCTCTGTAACCTCCTCCAGCCCCTCCACCCCTCCATATCTCTGTAACCTCCTCCAGCCCCTACACCCCTAACTATCTCTGTAACCTCCTCCAGCCCCTACACCCCTAACTATCTCTGTAACCTCCACCAGCCACTACACCCCTCCCTATCTCAGTAACCTCCTCCAGCCACTACAACCTCCCTATCTCTGTAATCTCCTGAAGCCCCTACTTCCCTCCCTATCTCTGTAAGCACCTCCAGACCCTAGACCCCTCCATATCTCTGTAACCTCCGCCAGCCCCTGCACACCTCCCTACTCTGTAACCTCCTCCAGCCCCTACAACCCTGCCTATCTCTGTAACGTCCACCAGACCCTACTTCCCTCCCTATCAATGTAACCTCCGCCATTCCCTACACCCCTCCCTATCTCTGTAACCTCCTCCAGCCCCTACTTCCCTCCCTATCTCTGAAACCTCCTCCAGCCCCTACACCCATCCCGATCTCTGTAAACTCCTCCAGCCCCTACTTCACTCCAGATCACCGTAACCTCCTCCAGCCCCTACACCCCTCCCTATCTCTGTAACCTCCTCCAGCCCCTACACCCCTCCCTATCTCTGTAGCCTCCTCCAGCCCCTACTTCCCTCCCTATCTCTGTAACCTCCTGCGGCCCCTACACCTCTACCTATTTCTGTAACCTCCTCCAGCACCTACACGCCTCCCTATATCTGTAAACTCCTCCAGTCCCTAGACCCCTCCCTATCTCTGAAAACACCTCACCCCTACTTCAGTCCCTATCTCTGTAACCTCCTCCAGCCCCTACAACCCTTAATATCTCTGTAACCTCCTCCAGCCCCTACACAGCTCCCTATCTCTGTAACCTCCTCCAGCCCCTAAACCCCTCCCTACATCTGTAACCTCCTCCAGCCACTACACCCCTCCGTATCTCTGTAACCTCCTCCAGCCACTACACCCCTCCCTATCTCTGTAAAATTCCTCCAGCCCCTACACACTTCCCTATCTCTGTAAGCTCCTCCAGCCCTTACACCCCTCCCTATCTCTGTAACCTCCTCCAGCCACTACAATCTCCCTATCTCTGTAACCACCTGAAGCCCCTACTTCCCTCCCTATCTCTGTAAGTTCCTCCAGCCCCTACACCCCTCCCTATCTCTGTAACCTCCTCCAGCCCCTACACGCCTCCATATCTCTGTAACGTCCGCCAGCCCCTGCACCACTCCCTATCTCTATAACCTCCTCCAGTTCCTAGACCACTCCCTATCTCTATAACCTCCTCCAGCCCCTACACCCCTCCATATCTCTGTAACCTCCTCCAGCCCCTACACCCCTCCCTATCTCTGTAACCTCCTCCAGCCCCTACACAGCTCCCTATCTCTGTAACCTCCTCCGGCCCCTACACCCTTCCCTATCTCTGTAACCGCCTCGAGCCCCGACACCCCTCCCTATCTCTGTAACCTCCTCCAGCCCCTACTTCCCTCCCTATCTCTGTAACCTCCTCCAGCCCCTACATCCCTCCCTATCTCCGTAACCTCCTCCAGCCCCTACACCCCTCCATATCTCTTTAAACTCCTCCAGCACTTACACCCCTCCCTATCTCTGTAACCTCCTGCGGCCCCTACACCCCTCCCTATCTCTGTAACCTCCTCCAGCCCCTACAACCTCCCTATCTCTGTAACCACCTGAAGCCCCTACTTCCCTCCCTATCTCTATAACCTCCTCCAGCCCCTACTTCCCACCCTATCTCTGTAACCTCCTCCAGCCACTACACCCCCCCTATCTCTGTAACCTCCTCCAGCCACTACACCCCTCCCTATCTCTGTAAGCTCCTCCAGCCCCTAAACCCCTCCATATCTCTGCAACCTCCGCCAGCCCCTACACCCCTCCCTATCTCTGTAACCTACTCTAGCCCCTACACCCGACCCTATCTCTGTCACCTCCTCCAGCCCCTACATCCCTCCCTATCTATGTAAACTCCTCCAGCCCCTACACCCCTCACTATCTCTGTAGCCTCCTCCAGCCCCTACATCCCTCCCTATCTATGTAAACTCCTCCAGCCCCTACACCCCTCCCTATCTCTGTAGCCTCCTCCAGCCCCTACATCCCTCCCTATCTATGTAAACTCCTCCAGCCCCTAAACCCCTCCCTATCTCTGTAGCCTCCTCCAGTCCCTACATCCCTCCCTATCTCTACAACCTCCTCCAGCACTTACACACCTCCCTATCTCTGTAACCTCCTGCGGCCCCTACACCCCTCCCTATCTCTGTAACCACCTCCAGTCCCTTGACCCCTCCCTATTTCTCTCACCTCCTCCAGCCCCTACACCCCTCCCTATCTCTGCAGCCTCCTCCAGCCCCTACTTCCCTCCCTATCTCTGCAACCACCTCCAGAACTTACACCCCTCCCTATCTCTGTAACCTCCTGCGGCCCCTACACCCCTCCCTATCTCTGTAACCTCCTCCAGCTCCTACACCCCTCCCTATCTCTGTAACCTCCTCCAACCCCTACACCTCTCCCTATCTCTGTAACTCCTCAGCCCCTACTTCACTCCCAATTTCTGTAATCTCCTCCAGCCCCTACAACCCTTAATATCTCTGTAACCTCCTCCAGCCCCGACAACCCTATCTCTGTAACCTCCTCCAGCCCCTAAACCCCTCCCTATATCTGTAACCTCCTCCAGCCACTACACCCCTCCCTATCTCTGTAAAATTCCTCCAGACCCTACACACTTCCCTATCTCTGTAAGCTCCTCCAGCCCCTACACCCCTCCCTATCTCTGTAACCTCCTCCAGCCCCTACAACCTCCCTATCTCTGTAACCACCTGAAGCCACTACTTCCCTCCCTATCTCTGTAAGCTCCTCCAGCCCCTACACCCATCCATATCTCTGTAACCTCCGCCAGCCCCTGCACCCCTCCCTATATCTGTAACCTCCTCCAGCCCCTACACCCCTCCATATCTCTGTAACCTCCTCCAGCCCCTACACAGCTCCCTAGCTCTGTAACCTCCTCCAGCCCCTACTTCCCTCCCTATCTCTGTAACCTCCTCCAGCACTTACACCCCTCCCTATCTCTGTAACCTATTGCGGCCCATACACCTCTCCCTATTTCTGTAACCTCCTCCAGCACCTACACCCCTCCCTATCTCTGTAACCTCCTCCAGCCACTACACCCCTCCCTATCTCTGTAACCTCCTCCAGCCCCTACACCCCTCCATATCTCTGTAACCTCCTACAGCCCCTACACAGCTCCCTAGCTCTGTAACCTCCTCCAGCCCCTACTTCCCTCCCTATCTCTGTAACCTCCTCCAGCACTTACACCCCTCCCTATCTCTGTAACCTCCTCCAGCACTTACACCCCTCCCTATCTCTGTAACCTCCTCCAGCCCCTACACCCCTGCCTATCTCTGTAACCTCCACCAGCCCCTACACCCCTCCCTATCTCTGTAACCTCCTCTAGCCCCTACACACGTCCCTATCTCTGTAACCTCCTCCAGCCTCTACTTCCCTCCCTATCTCTGTAACCTCCTCCAGCCCTTACTTCACTCCAGATCTCTGTAACCTCCTCCAGCCCCTTCACCCATCCCTATCTCTGTAACCTCCTCCAGCCCTTACACCCCTCCCTATCTCTGTGGCCTCCTCCAGCCCCTACACCCCTCCCTATCTCTGTAACCTCCTCCAGCCCCTACACCCCTCCCTATGTCTGTGGCCTCCTCCAGCCCCTACACCCCTCCCTATCTCTGTAACCTCCTCCAGCCCCTACACCCCTCCCTATCTCTGTAACCTCCTCCAGCCCCTACACCCGACCCTATCTCTGTCACCTCCTCCAGCCTCTACTTCCCTCCCTATCTGTGTAACCTCCTCCAGCTCCTACTTGCCTCCCTATCTCTGTAAACTCATCCAGCCCCTACTTCCCTCCCTATCTCTGTAACATCCTCCAGCCCCTTCACCCCTCCCTATCTATGTAAACTCCTCCAGCCCCTACACCCCTCACTATCTCTGTAGCCTCCTCCAGCCCCTACATCCCTCCCTATCTATGTAAACTCCTCCAGCCCCTACACCCCTCCCTATCTCTGTAGCCTCCTCCAGCCCCTACATCCCTCCCTATCTATGTAAACTCCTCCAGCCCCTACACCCCTCCCTATCTCTGTAACCTCCTGCGGCCCCTACACCCCTCCCTATCTCTGTAACCACCTCCAGTCCCTTGACCCCTCCCTATTTCTCTAACCTCCTCCAGCCCCTACACCCCTCCCTATCTCTGCAGCCTCCTCCAGCCCCTACTTCCCTCCCTATCTCTGCAACCACCTCCAGAACTTACACCCCTCCCTATCTCTGTAACCTCCTGCGGCCCCTACACCCCACCCTATCTCTGTAACCTCCTCCAGCTCCTACACCCCTCCCTATCTCTGTAACCTCCTCCAACCCCTACACCTCTCCCTATCTCTGTAACTCCTCAGCCCCTACTTCACTCCCAATTTCTGTAACCTCCTCCAGCCCCGACAACCCTATCTCTGTAACCTCCTCCAGCCCCTAAACCCCCCCCTATCTCTGTAACCTCCTCCAGCCACTACACCCCTCCCTATCTCTGTAAAATTCCTCCAGCCCCTACACACTTCCCTATCTCTGTAATCTCCTCCAGCCCCTACACCCCTCCCTATCTCTGTAACCTCCTCCAGCCCCTACAACCTCCCTATCTCTGTAACCACCTGAAGCCCCTACTTCCCTCCCTATCTCTGTAAGCTCCTCCAGCCCTACACCCCTCCATATCTCTGTAACCTCCGCCAGCCCCTGCACCCCTCCCTATCTCTGTAACCTCCTCCAGTCCCTAGACCACTACCTATCTCTGTAACCTCCTCCAGACCCTACTTCCCTCCCTATCTCTGTAACCTCCTCCAGCCCCTACACAGCTCCCTATCTCTGTAACCTCCTCCAGCACTTACACCCCTCCCTATCTCTGTAACCTCCTCCAGCCCCTACACCCCTGCCTATCTCTGTAACCTCCACCAGCCCCTACACCCCTCCCTATCTCTGTAACCTCCTCTAGCCCCTACACACGTCCCTATCTCTGTAACCTCCTCCAGCCTCTACTTCCCTCCCTATCTCTGTAACCTCCTCCAGCCCTTACTTCACTCCAGATCTCTGTAACCTCCTCCAGCCCCTTCACCCATCCCTATCTCTGTAACCTCCTCCAGCCCGTACACCCCTCCCTATCTCTGTGGCCTCCTCCAGCCCCTACACCCCTCCCTATCTCTGTAACCTCCTCCAGCCCCTACACCCCTCCCTATCCCTGTAACCTCCTCCAGCCCCTACACCCCTCCCTATCTCTGTGGCCTCCTCCAGCCCCTACACCCCTCCCTATCTCTGTAACCTCCTCCAGCCCCTACACCCCTCCCTATCTCTGTAACCTCCTCCAGCCCCGACACCCCTCCCTATCTCTGTAACCTCCTCCAGCCCCTACACCCCTCCCTATCACTGTAACCTCCTCCAGCCCCTACACCCCTCCCTATCACTGTAACCTCCTCCAGCCCCTACACCCCTCCCTATCACTGTAACCTCCTCCAGCCCCTAAACCCCACCCTATCTCTGTAACCTCCTCCAGCCCCTAAACCCCTCCCTATCTCTGTAACCTCCTCCAGCCCCTAGAACCTCCCTATCTCTGTAACCACCTGAAGCCCCTACTTCCCTCCCTATCTCTGTAAGCTCCTCCAGCCCTACACCCCTCCATATCTCTGTAACCTCCGCCAGCCCCTGCACCCCTCCCTATCTCTGTAACCTCCTCCAGACCCTACTTCCCTCCCTATCTCTGTAACCTCCTCCAGCCCCTACACCCCTCCATATCCCTGTAACCTCCTCCAGCCCCTACACAGCTCCCTATCTCTGTAACCTCCTCCAGCCCCTACACCCTTCCCTAGCTCTGTAACCTCCTCCAGCCCCTACACCCCTCCCTATCTCTGTAACCTCCTCCAAACCCTACACCCCTCCCTATCTCTGTAACCTCCTCCGGCCCCTACTTCACTCCAGATCTCTGTAACCTCCTCCAGCCCCTTCACCCCTCCCTATCTCTGTAAACTCCTCCAGCCCCTACACCCCTCCCTATCTCTGTAGCCTCCTCCAGCCCCTACTCCCCTCCCTATCGCTGTAGCCTCCTCCAGCCCCTACATCCCTCCCTCTCTCTGCAACCTCCTCCAGCACTTACACCCCTCCCTATCTATGTAACCTCCTGCGGCCCCTACACCCCTCCCTATCTCTGTAACCACCTCCAGTCCCTTGACCACTCACTATCTCTGTAACCTCCTCCAGCCCCTACACCCCTCCCTATCTCTGTAACCTCCTCCAGCCCCTACACCCCTCACTATCTCTGTAACCTCCTCCAGCCCCTACTTCCCTCCCTATCTCTGTAACCTCATCCAGCCCCTACTTCACTCCAGATCTCCGTAACCTCCTCCAGCCCCTACACCACTCCCTGTCTCTGTAACCTCCTCCAGCCCCTTCACCCCTCCCTATCTCTGTAACCTCCTCCAGCCCCTACACCCCTCCCTATCTCTGTAGCCTCCTCCAGCCCCTACACCCCTCCCGATCTCTGTAA
Source organism: Carcharodon carcharias (assembly GCF_017639515.1). NCBI lineage: Eukaryota > Metazoa > Chordata > Chondrichthyes > Lamniformes > Lamnidae > Carcharodon > Carcharodon carcharias. Next base: position 96,129 of record NW_024470726.1, read on the forward strand.
CCTCCTCCAGCACCTACGCCCCTCCCTATCTCTGCAACCTCCTGCGGCCCCTACACCTCTCCCTATTTCTGTAACCTCCTCCAGCACCTACACCCCTCCGTATCTCTGTAACCTCCTCCAGTCCCTAGACCCCTCCCTATCTCTGTAACCTCCTCCAGCCCCTACACCCCTCCCTATCTCTGTAACCTCTTCCAGCCCCTACACACTTCCCTATCTCTGTAACCTCCTCCAGCCCCAGCACCCCTCCCTATCTCTGTAACCTCCTCCAGCCCCTACACCCCTCCCTATCTCTGTAACCTCCTCTAGCCCCTAAAGCCCTCCCTATCTCTGTAACCTACTCCAGCCCCTACACACCTCCCTTTCTCTGTAACCTCCTCCAGCCCCTACAACCATCCCTATCTCTGTAACCTCCTCCATCCCCCTACATCAGTCCCTATCTCTGTAACCTCCTCCTGCCCCCACACTTCTCCCTAACTCTGTAACCTCCTCTAGCCCTACACCTCTACCTATCTGTGTAACCTCCTCCAGCACCTACACCTCTCCCTATCATTGTAACCTCCTCCAGCCCGTTCACCACTCCCTATCTCTGTAACCTCCTCCAGCACATACACCCCTCCCTATCTCTGTAACCTCCTCCAGCCCCTACACCACTCCCTATCTCTGTAACCTCCTCCAGCACATACACCCCTCCCTATCTCTGTAACATCCGCCAGCCCCTGCACCACTGCCTATCTCTGTAACGTCCTCCAGCCTCTACACCCCTCCCTATCTCTGTAACCTCCTCCAGCCTCTACTTCCCTCCCTATCTCTGTAACTTCCTCCAGACTCTACTTCACTCCCTATCTCTGTAACCTCATCCAGCCCCTAGTTCCCTCCCTATCTTTGTAACCTCCGCCAGCCCCTACTTCACTCCAGACCTCTGTAAACTCCTCCAGCCCATACACCCCTCCCTATCTCTGTAACCTCCTCCAGCCCCTACACCCCTCACTATCTCTGTAGCCTACTCCAGCCCCTACTTCCCACCCTATCTCTGCAACCTCCTCCAGCACTTACACCCCTCCCTATCTCTGTAACCTCCTCCAGCCCCTACACCCCTCCCTATCTCTGTAACCTCCTCTAGCCCCTAAAGCCCTCCCTATCTCTGTAACCTACTCCAGCCCCTACACACCTCCCTTTCTCTGTAACCTCCTCCAGCCCCTACAACCATCCCTATCTCTGTAACCTCCTCCATCCCCCTACGTCAGTCCCTATCTCTGTAACCTCCTCCTGCTCCCACACTTCTCCCTAACTCTGTAACCTCCTCTAGCCCTACACCTCTACCTATCTGTGTAACCTCCTCCAGCACCTACACCTCTCCCTATCATTGTAACCTCCTCCAGCCCGTTCACCACTCCCTATCTCTGTAACCTCCTCCAGCACATACACCCCTCCCTATCTCTGTAACCTCCTCCAGCCCCTACACCACTCCCTATCTCTGTAACCTCCTCCAGCACATACACCCCTCCCTATCTCTGTAACATCCGCCAGCCCCTGCACCACTGCCTATCTCTGTAACGTCCTCCAGCCTCTACACCCCTCCCTATCTCTGTAACCTCCTCCAGCCTCTACTTCCCTCCCTATCTCTGTAACTTCCTCCAGACTCTACTTCACTCCCTATCTCTGTAACCTCATCCAGCCCCTAGTTCCCTCCCTATCTTTGTAACCTCCGCCAGCCCCTACTTCACTCCAGACCTCTGTAAACTCCTCCAGCCCATACACCCCTCCCTATCTCTGTAACCTCCTCCAGCCCCTACACCCCTCACTATCTCTGTAGCCTACTCCAGCCCCTACTTCCCACCCTATCTCTGCAACCTCCTCCAGCACTTACACCCCTCCCTATCTCTGTAACCTCCCCCGGCCCCTACACCTCTCCCTATTTCTGTAACCTCCTCCAGTCCCTACACACCTCCCTTACTCTGTAACCCGCTCCAGTCCCTACACCCCTCCCTATCTCTGTAACCTCCTCCAGCCCCTACAACCCTCCGAGATCTCTGCGCTCCTCCAATTCCAGCCTCTTGCTCATCCCCCGATTCCTATCGCTCCACCATCAGCAGCCATGCCTTTATCTACCTGGGGGGCACTGAACTCTGGAATTCCCTCCCTCAACCACTCCACCCCTCTCTCTCTCTCTCTCTGCCTCCCTGTCTCTCTCCGTCTGCTCCTTCGATATGCTGCAGGGGCCTCCTGTAAATATGAACAGCCTGTTGGAGAGCCCTGTCTGAATGTCTGCATTGTGCCCAAATGCTGAGTGAAATTTCACCTGGAAATGAGCTGCAGTGTCATAAAATGACCAGCAGGGAATGCTATTGTCCAAACTATGAGCTGGGCCTGATCGATGTACGAGCATTTCATGAAGCTATTGACTTTCCTGCTCCACAGTTACAGAACTCTGAGCCACAGAGGGATCTAGGTGTCCTGGTACATGGATCAGGAAAGGTTATTGTGCAGGAGCAGCGAGTGATTAGGAAGGTGGATGGGACGTTGGTGTTTATTGCGAGGGGAATGGGATGTAAAAGTCAGATGTTTTACTGCAGCTGTACAGGGTCTTAGTGAGACCACATCTGGAATATTGTGCAGTGTTGGCCTTATTTAAGAAAGGTTATCAATGCGAGAGAATCAGTTCAGAGAAGGATCGCTCGGCTGATTCCTGGGATGAGGGGGTTATCCTGTCGGGAAAAGTGGGACAGGTTGGGTCTGTATCCATTGGGAGGGACTAGAACCAGGGAGTCAGTTCAAAAATAAGGGGAACTCTCTTCCTCAGAGAGACGTACAGACAGGGTCAGTGAATGTCTTTAAGGCCGAGGTCGATAGATTCTTGACTAACAAGAGAGTCAAAGGTTATCGGGGGTGGGTGGGAATGTGGGGTTGAGGTTACAGTCGGGTCAGCCATGATCTTAGTGAATGGTGGAGCAGGCTCGAGGGGCTGAAGAGCCTCCTCCTGTTCCTATTTCCTATGTTCGGCTGTGCAATCTCTCCTCTATCTCTCCCATTCTTGTTTCCCACTAATTCTCCCTCATTGTGTCTGAAGGTGCTGATTCTCACAGGGGTACAATGCAGCACTCCCTCATTACTGACCCTCCGACAGTGCAGCACTCCCTCATTACTGACCCTCCGACAGTGCGGCGCTCCCTCATTACTGACCCTCCGTCAGTGCGGCACTCCCTCAGTACTGACCCTCTGACAGTGCAGCACTCCCTCAGTACTGACCCTCCGACAGTGCAGCACTCCCTCAGTGCTGACCCTCCGACATTGCGGTGCTCCCTCAGTACTGACCCTCTGACAGTGCGGCGCTCCCTCAGTACTGACCCTCCGACAGTGCGGCGCTCCCTCAGTACTGACCCTCCGACAGTGCGGCACTCCCTCAGTACTGACCCTCCGACAGTGCGGCACTCTCTCAGTACTGACCCTCCGACAGTGCGGCACTCCCTCAGTACTGACCCTCCGACAGTGCAGCACTCCCTCAGTACTGACCCTCCGACAGTGCAGCACTCCCTCAGTACTGACCCTCCGACAGTGCAGCACTCCCTCAGTACTGACCCTCTGACAGTGCTGCACTCCCTCAGTACTGACCCTCCGACAGTGCAGCACTCCCTCAGTACTGACCCTCCGACAGTGCGGCACTCCCTCAGTACTGACCCTCCGACAGTGCAGCAATCCCTCAGTACTGACCATCCGACAGTGCGGCACTCCCTCAGTACTGACCCTCTGACAGTGCAGCACTCCCTCAGTACTGACCCTCCGACAGTGCGGCACTCCCTCAGTACTGACCCTCCGACAGTGCAGCACTCCCTCAGTACTGACCCTCCGACAGTGCAGCACTCCCTCAGTACTGACCCTCCGATAGTGCGGCACTCCCTCAGTACTGACCCTCCGACATTGCGGTGCTCCCTCAGTACTGACCCTCTGACAGTGCGTCGCTCCCTCAGTACTGACCCTCTGAGAGTGCGTCGCTCCCTCAGTACTGACCCTCCGACAGTGCAGCACTCCCTCAGTACTGACCCTCCGACAGTGCGGCACTCCCTCAGTACTGACCCTCCAACAGTGCGGCACTCCCTCAGTACTGACCCTCCGACAGTGCGGCACTCCCTCAGTACTGACCCTCCGACAGTGCGGCACTCCCTCAGTACTGACCCTCCGACAGTGCAGCAGTCCCTCAGTACTGACCCTCCGACAGTGCAGCACTCCCTCAGTACTGACCCTCCGACAGTGCAGCACTCCCTCAGTACTGACCCTCCGATAGTGCGGCACTCCCTCAGTACTGACCCTCCGACATTGCGGTGCTCCCTCAGTACTGACCCTCTGACAGTGCGGCACTCCCTCAGTACTGACACTCTGACAGTGCGGCGCTCCCTCAGTACTGACCCTCCGACAGTGCGGCACTCCCTCAGTACTGACCCTCCGACAGCCCATGTCCCAGTCCAGCAGTTTTTTGATTTTTAAATTTCAGTTCATCGTGTTCAAATCCTGCCCCTAACCACCTCCCTATCTCTGTAAACTCCTCCAGCCCCTACTCCCCTCCCTATCTCTGTAACCTCCCCCAGCACCTACACCCCTCCCTATCCCTGTAAACTCCTCCATCCCCTACACCCCTCCCTATCTCTGTAACCTCCTTCAGCCCATACACACCTCCCTATCTCTGTAACCTCCTCCAGCTCCTGCACCCCTCCCTATCTCTGTAATCTCCTCCAGCCCCTACACCCCTCCCTATCTCTGTAACCTCCTTCAGTCCCTACACCCCTCTCTATCTCTGTAACCACCTCCAGCCCCTACACCCCTCATTATCTCTGTAACCTCCTCCAGCCCCTACTCCCCTCCCTATCTCTGTAACTTCCTCCAGCCCCTACACCCTCCGAGATCTCTGCGCTCCTCCAATTCCAGCCTCTTGCCCATCCCCCGATTCCTATCGCTCCACCATCAGCAGCCATGCCTTTATCTACCTGGGGGGCACTGAACTCTGGAATTCCCTCCCTAACCCTCTCCACCCCTCTCTCTCTCTCTCTCTCTCTCTGCCTCCCTGTCTCTCTCCGTCTGCTCCTTCGTTATGCTGCAGGGATCTCCTGTAAATATGAACAGACTGTCGGAGAGCCCTGTCTGAATGTCTGCATTGTGCCCACATGCTGAGTGAAATTTCACCTATAAATGAGCTGCAGTGTCATAAAATGTCCAGCAGGGAATGCTATTGACCACACTATGAGCTGGGGCTAAAACAAAAACAGAATTACCTGGAAAAATTCAGCAGGTCTGGCAGCATCGGCGGAGAAGAAAAGAGTTGACGTTTCGAGTCCTCATGACCCTTCGACAGACCCATCAAACACTCCCAGGACAGGTACAGCACGGGGTTAGATACAGAGTAAACTCCCTCTACACTGTCCCCATCAAACACTCCCAGGACAGGTACAGCACGGGGTTAGATACAGAGTAAACTCCCTCTACACTGTCCCCATCAAACACCCCCAGGACAGGTACAGCACGGGGTTAGATACAGAGTAAAGCTCCCTCTACACTGTCCCCATCAAACACTCCCAGGACAGGTACAGCACGGGGTTAGTTACAGAGTAAATTCCCTCTGCACTGTCCCCATCAAACACTCCCAGGACAGGTACAGCACGGGGTTACATACAGAGTAAACTCCCACTACACTGTCCCCATCAAACACTCCCAGGACAGGTACAGCACAGGGTTAGATACAGAGTAAACTCCCCCTACACTGTCCCCATCAAACACTCCCAGGACAGGTACAGCACAGGGTTAGATACAGAGTAAACTCCCTCTACACTGTCCCCATCAAACACTCCCAGGACAGATATAAAAACAAAAAAACTGCGGATGCTGGAAATCCAAAACAAAAACAAAAACAGAATTACCTGGAAAAACTCAGCAGGTCTGGCAGCATCGCACAGCACGGGGTTAGATACAGAGTAAACTCCCTCTACACTGTCCCCATCAAGCACTCCCAGGACAGGTACAGCACAGAGTTAGATACAGAGTAAACTCCCTCTACACTGTCCCCATCAAAAACTCCCAGGACAGGTACAGCACAGGGTTAGATACAGAGTAAACTCCCTCTACTCTGACCCCATCAAACACTCCCAGGACAGGTACAGCACAGGGTTAGATACAGAGTAAACTCCCTCTACACTGTCCCCATCAAACACTCCCAGGACAGGTACAGCACGGGGTTAGATACAGAGTAAACTCCCTCTACACTGTCCCCATCAAACACTCCCAGGATAGGTACAGTACAGGGTTAGATACAGAGTAAACTCCCTCTACTCTGACCCCATCAAACACTCCCAGGACAGGTACAGCACGGGGTTAGATACAGAGTAATGCTCCCTCTACACTGTCCCCATCAAACACTCCCAGGACAGGTACAGCACGGGGTTAGATACAGAGTAAACTCCCTCTACACTGTCCCCATCAAACACTCCCAGGACAGGTACAGCACGGGGTTAGATACAGAGTAAACTCCCTCTACACTGTCCCCATCAAACACCCCCAGGACAGGTACAGCACGGGGTTAGATACAGAGTAAAGCTCTCTCTACACTGTCCCCATCAAACACTCCCAGGACAGGTACAGCACAGGGTTAGATACAGAGTAAAGCTCCCTCTACACTGTCCCCATCAAACACTCCCAGGACAGGTACAGCACAGGGTTAGATACAGAGTAAAGCTCCCTCTACACTGTCCGCATCAAACACTCCCAGGACAGGTACAGCACAGGGTTAGATACAGAGTAAACTCCCTCTACACCGTCCCCATCAAACACTCCCAGGACAGGTACAGCACAGGGTTAGATACAGAGTAAACTCCCTCTACACTGCCCCATCAAACACTCCCAGGACAGGTACAGCACAGGGTTAGATACAGAGTAAACTCCCTCTACACTGTCCCCATCAAACACTCCCAGGGCAGGTACAGCACGGGGTTAGATACAGAGTAAACTCCCTCTACACCGTCCCCATCAAACACACCCAGGACAGGTACAGCACAGGGTCAGATACAGAGTAAACTCCCTCTACACTGTCCCCATCAAACACTCCCAGGACAGGTACAGCACAGGGTTAGATACAGAGTAAACTCCCTCTACACTGTCCCCATCGAACACTCCCAGGACAGGTACAGCACGGGGTTAGATACAGAGTGAAGCTCCCTCTACACCGTCCCCATCAAACACTCCCAGGGCAGGTACAGCACAGGGTTAGATACAGAGTAAACTCCCTCTACACTGTCCCCATCAAACACTCCCAGGACAGGTACAGCACAGGGTTAGATACAGAGTAAACTCCCTCTACACTGTCCCCATCGAACACTCCCAGGACAGGTACAGCACGGGGTTAGATACAGAGTAAACTCCCTCTACACCGTCCCCATCAAACACTCCCAGGACAGGTACAGCACAGGGTTAGATACAGAGTAATCTCCCTCTACACTGTCCCCAGCAAACACTCCCAGGACAGGTACAGCACGGGGTTAGATACAGAGTAAACTCCCTCTACACTGTCCCCATCAAACACTCCCAGGACAGGTACAGCACGGGATTAGATACAGAGTAAACTCCCTCTACACTGTCCCCATCAAACACTCCCATGACAGGTACAGCACAGGGTTAGATACAGAGTAAACTCCCTCTACACTGTCCCCATCAAACACTCCCAGGACAGGTACAGCACAGGGTTAGATACAAAGTAAAGCTCCATCTACACTGTCCCCATCAAACACTCCCAGGACAGGTACAGCACGGGGTTAGATACAAAGTAAAGCTCCATCTACACTGTCCCCATCAAACACTCCCAGGACAGGTACAGCACGGGGTTAGATACAGAGTAAACTCCCTCTACACCGTCCCCATCAAACACTCCCAGGACAGGTACAGCACGGGGTTAGATACAGAGTAAACTCCCTCTACACCGTCCCCATCAAACATTCCAGGGACAGGTACAGCACGGGGTTAGATACAGGGTAAAGCTCCCTCTACACTGTCCCCGTCAAACACTCCCAGGACAGGTACAGCACGGGGTTAGATACAGAGTAATGCTCCCTCTACACTGTCCCCATCAAACACTCCCTGGTCAGGTACAGCACGGGGTTCGATACAGAGTAAACTCCCTCTTCACTGCTACTGTGCCAAACACACCGTTTGATAAATCCAGAGAAAAGCTGTTAAAAATGAAATTACCTGGAAAATCTCAGCAGGTCTGGCAACCTCGGCGGGGACGAAACGAGCCGATGCTGCCAGATTTGCTGAGTTTTTCCAGTTAATTCTGTTTTTGTTTTGGATTTCCAGCATCCGCAGTTTTTTTGTTTTTATCTATGAGCTGGGCCTGATCGATGTACGAGCATTTCATGAAGTTATTGACTTTCCTGCTCCACAGTTACAGAACTCTGAGCTACAGAGGGATCTAGGTGTCCTGGTACATGGATCAGGAAAGGTTATTGTGCAGGAGCAGCGAGTGATTAGGAAGGTGGATGGGACGTTGGTGTTTATTGCGAGGGGAATGGGATGTAAAAGTCAGATGTTTTACTGCAGCTGTACAGGGTCTTAGTGAGACCACATCTGGAATATTGTGCAGTGTTGGCCTTATTTAAGAAAGGTTATCAATGCGAGAGAATCAGTTCAGAGAAGGATCGCTCGGCTGATTCCTGGGATGAGGGGGTTATCCTGTCGGGAAAAGTGGGACAGGTTGGGTCTGTATCCATTGGGAGGGACTAGAACCAGGGAGTCAGTTCAAAAATAAGGGGAACTCTCTTCCTCAGAGAGACGTACAGACAGGGTCAGTGAATGTCTTTAAGGCCGAGGTCGATAGATTCTTGACTAACAAGAGAGTCAAAGGTTATCGGGGGTGGGTGGGAATGTGGGGTTGAGGTTACAGTCGGGTCAGCCATGATCTTAGTGAATGGTGGAGCAGGCTCGAGGGGCTGAATGGCCTCCTCCTGTTCCTATTTCCTATGTTCGGCTGTGCAATCTCTCCTCTATCTCTCCCATTCTTGTTTCCCACTAATTCTCCCTCATTGTGTCTGAAGGTGCTGATTCTCACAGGGGTACAATGCAGCACTCCCTCATTACTGACCCTCCGACAGTGCGGCACTCCCTCATTACTGACCCTCCGTCAGTGCGGCACTCCCTCAGTACTGACCCTCCGACAGTGCAGCGCTCCCTCAGTACTGACCCTCCGACAGTGCAGCACTCCCTCAGTACTGACCCTCTGACAGTGCAGCACTCCCTCAGTACTGACCCTCTGACAGTGCGGCGCTCCCTCAGTACTGACCCTCTGAAAGTGCGGCACTCACTCAGTACTGACCGTCAGTGCGGCACTCCCTCAGTACTGACCCCCTGACAGTGTGGCACTCCCTCAGTACTGACCCTCTGACAGTGCAGCACTCCCTCAGTACTGACCCTCCAACAGTGCGGCACTCCCTCAGTACTAACCCCCTGACAGTGTGGCACTCCCTCAGTACTGCCCCTCTGACAGTGCAGCACTCCCTCAGTACTGACCCTCTGACAGTGCGGCGCTCCCTCAGTACTGACCCTCTGACAGTGTGGCACTCCCTCAGTACTGACCCTCTGACAGTGCGGCGCTCCCTCAGAACTGACCCTCCGACAGTGCGGCGCTCCCTCAGCACTGACCCTCCGACAATGTGGCACTCCCTCAGTATTGACCCTCCGACAGTGCGGCGCTCCCTCACTACTGACCCTCCGACATTGCGGCGCTCCCTCAGTACTGACCCTCCGACAGTGCGGCACTCCCTCAGTACTGGCAGTGTTAGCTGGGAGCTGTGTTGTGCCTGTGTGGTGGGGGTCTCGCATGGCCCCTGACTGTGCGGCACTCCGGTGAGCTGCACTTTGCTGGCCTCGAAAGCAGCGTTTCCCCCAGAGCTTTGTGCCCCACTCTGCGCATATCGTCAGAGCCAAGGAAACACTTGAGGAACACCACTGGCATTGGGAGGCTCTCAGTGAGGAGTTAAACATTAGTCAAGAGCCCCTGTGTGTGTGTGGCAGGATTTGGATTGGGTGAGATGCAGGACAGAGATTGGACAGTGTCTGTTGTTCAGAGATGCTCCCTCCCAGGGCACAGGAGTTCAGTATAAATAGGGTGAGCGTGTGTGTGTTTGTGCAGAACATTCACACACACACACACTGAATCTGACGTTCACCAGCCTTCGAGCCTCCCTCCCCTCCCTAAGATGGTCCTGCACACCAGAAGCCAAGAAAGTCCAGCCGAGGGCAGCCAGCAGAGGATGCAGATGAACTTCCTGATCCTGGGCGCAGACCGGGTTGGCAAGTCAGGTATGCAACCCTCTCAAATCCCCCTCACATGCTCAGCGGGGAGATGGTCCTCCTGTTCTTCCAAACCCCGACCTTTCAGCTCTCTGCAGAAACAACATGCAGACTCCAAACTCTGTGAACTCTGTTTGTCTCTCTCTCTGTCTCTGCGCAGACACTTGCAGACCTGCTGAGTTCCCCCCTCAACCCCACCACCACCACCTAACCCCCAGCATGTTCAAACTCTGTGAACGCTGTTTCTCTCTCTCTCTCTGCACAGACACTTCCAGACCTGCTGAGTTTCTCCCTCACCCCCCACCACCACCTACCCCCCAGCATGTTCAAACTCCGTGAACTCTGTTTCTCTCTCTCTCTGCACAGACACTTCCAGACCTGCTGATTTCCCCCCTCAAACCCACCACCACCTACCCCCCAGCATGTTCAAACTCTGTGAACGTTGTTTCTCTCGCTCTCTCTCTACACAGACACTTCCAGACCTGCTGAGTTTCTCCCTCACCCCCCACCACCACCTACCCCCAGCATGTTCAAACTCTGTGAACGCTGTTTCTCTCTCTCGCTCTCTCTCTGCACAGACACTTCCAGACCTGCTGAGTTTCTCCCTCACCCCCCACCACCACCTACCCCCCAGCATGTTCAAACTCCGTGAACTCTGTTTCTCTCTCTCTCTCTCTCTCTGCACAGACACTTCCAGACCTGCTGAGTTTCTCCCTCACCCCCCACCACCACCTACCCCCCAGCATGTTCAAACTCTGTGAACTCTGTTTCTCTCTCTCTCTCTCTGCACAGACACTTCCAGACCTGCTGATTTCCCCCCTCAAACCCACCACCACCTACCCCCCAGCATGTTCAAACTCTGTGAACGTTGTTTCTCTCGCTCTCTCTCTACACAGACACTTCCAGACCTGCTGAGTTTCTCCCTCACCCCCCACCACCACCTACCCCCAGCATGTTCAAACTCTGTGAACGCTGTTTCTCTCTCTCGCTCTCTCTCTGCACAGACACTTCCAGACCTGCTGAGTTTCTCCCTCACCCCCCACCACCACCTACCCCCCAGCATGTTCAAACTCCGTGAACTCTGTTTCTCTCTCTCTCTCTCTCTCTGCACAGACACTTCCAGACCTGCTGAGTTTCTCCCTCACCCCCCACCACCACCTACCCCCCAGCATGTTCAAACTCTGTGAACTCTGTTTCTCTCTCTCTCTCTCTGCACAGACACTTCCAGACCTGCTGATTTCCCCCCTCAACCCCACCACCACCTACCCCCCGGCATGTTCAAACTCTGTGAACGTTGTTTCTCTCGCTCTCTCTCTGCACAGACACTTCCAGACCTGCTGAGATTCTCCCTCACCCCCCACCACCACCTAACCCCCAGCATGTTCAAACTCTGTGAACTCTGTTTCTCTCTCTCTCTCTCTCTCTGCACAGACGCTTCCAGACCTGCTGAGTTTCTCCCTCACCCCCCACCACCACCTAACCCCCAGCATGTTCAAACTCTGTGAACTCTGTTTCTCTCTCTCTCTGCACAGACGCTTCCAGATCTGCTGAGTTCCCCCCTCAACCCCACCACCACCTACCCCCCAGCATGTTCAAACTCTGTGAACTCTGTTTCTCTCTCTCTCTGCACAGACGCTTCCAGATCTGCTGAGTTCCCCCCTCAACCCCCCACCACCACCTACCCCCCCAGCATGTTCTGTCTTTATTTCAACCTCTCAATGGACTGGGCTGTGGAACAAGTCTCTGCTTTAAACTTGTGTTAATTCACCAACCCTGCCAAATAAGAATAAAAAATACCATCGTTGTTAAATATTAATTGAACTTTGCAAACTGTGTCGGGGACAAATGCAATTTTCTTTTTTGTTGTTTAATAAACAGGGACGAGGGGGTTTTTGTTTGACAGAACTTGGTCCGCGGGGGGTAAGGTTTAGTTTTGGGACTGTTTTGGGGGAGGTTAAAAAAGACTGTAGGCAATTTCTGAAGGAGTTTCTCCCCCCTCTTCTCTTTCCAGCTCTCGCTGTTCGGTTCCTTACCAGGAGGTTTATTGGAGAGTACGGAGATATCGGTAAGCAACCCATCCCAGTCATTGTCTGAGAGTTTGGAAGACGGGGCTCTCTGTGGGGGGGTCTCTGCAGAGGGGGTGGGGGTTGGGGGGGTGGGTGATGTTGGATGATACTTATTTACACCTGCCTTTTGTGTTCACAGAGACTGTTCACGCTCACACTATGACAGTCAACGGGACTGAGATGTGCCTCAACATCTGGGACTCACTCCACCCGCGGGTACATTATTATATTTGGAGGTTTGAACTTCAGGGTAACCCCTGCCACAATTCTGGGCTCCTCATGTTAGGCAGGATTCACTCACAGGATAGGGTGGTGGTGGGTGGGGTGGGGGGTGGGGGGGCGGGGTGATGTGGGCATCACTGGTCTGGGCCCAGCATTTGTTGCCCATCCCTAATTGCCCCCTGGAGAAGGTGGGTGGGTGAGCTGCCTTCTTGAGCCGCTGCAGTCCCACGTGGTGTAGGTACACCCACCGTGCTGTTAGGGAGAGAGTTCCAGGGTTTTGACCCTGTGGTGTAGGTACACCCACCGTGCTGTTAGGGAGGGAGTTCCAGGATTTGGACCCAGTGACAGTGAAGGGACGGCCGATGTATTTCCAAGTCGGGATGGTGAGTGGCTCGGAGGGGAACTTCCAGGTGGTGGTGTTCCCCATGTGTCTGCTGCCCTTGTCCTTCTAGATGGTAGAGGTCGTGGGTTTGGAAGATGCTGTCAAAGGAGCCTTGGTGAGTTGCTGCAGTGCATCTTGTAGATGGTACACACACTGCTGCTACTGTGCGTCGGTGGTGGAGGGAGTGAATGTTTGTGGATGTGGTGCCGATCAAGTGGGGTCTGCTTTGTCCTGGATGGTGTCGAGCTTCTTGAGTGTTGTGGGAGCTGCACTCATCCAGGCAAGTGGGGAGTATTCCATCACACTCCTGACTTGTGTCTTGTCGATGGTGGACAGACTTTGGGTGATCAAAGCCTTGGAGAGGCTGTGGGAGGGAGATTCACCTAGAATGGGAGCCGGGATGAGGGACTTCAGTCCACGTGGAGAGACTGGGAGAAGCTGGGATTGTTCTCCTTGAAGTGGAGAAGGTTAAGGGGGAGATTGAATCGAGGCGTTCGGAATCAGGAAGGGGGTTTGGACAGAGTAAATGAGGAGAAACTGTTTCCACTGGGCAGGAGGGTCGGTAACCAGAGGGGGACACAGATTGAAGAGAATCGGGGAAAGAACCAGATGGGGAGATGAGGAGATCATCATCTGGTATGTCCTGTCAGACGCAGGGAAATCCAATGGGGACAGGATCGGGTGCAATTGTGATGCACCCCAAGAGCGAATAGCCAAATAGTGATAGGCTCACTATTAACGTTCAGGTGTTGAGTTGGAGGTGGGGGGAGGGGGTGTGGTGGGGGTGGAAATGGGGTTGGGGGGCTAAATTTGTATCCAAAGGAGCAGATAATCGAGTTTTTATTTCGCTCCTTTCCTTTCACAGAGCTGCAAGGTGACGGCTCAACCGACCGAAGAGCAGATGCGCTGGGCCGACGGTTTCATCCTGGTGTACAGCATCTGCGACAGGGCGAGCTTCGAGGTGGTGCGGCAGCAGGTGGAGCGGCTCCGGAGGGCCAAGGGCGCCCGGGCGCCGGCGGTGGTGGTGGGCAACAAGCGGGACCTGGGCCACCGGCGGGCGGTCGCCGGGGAGGAGGGCCGCCTGCTGGCGCTGGCCGGCGGCTGCGGGTTCCTGGAGGTCTCGGCCGCCGAGAGCTACCACGGCGTCCTGCTGGCCTTCCAGCGGCTGCTGGCGCTGGCCTGGGAGTCCAAGGCGCCGGCCAAGAAGGTGGCAGGGCTGCGGGGCATCGTGCGGAGCGTGTCGGCGGTGTTCGGGGGCAAGAGACGGGTCGAGTAGCTGCCGGGCGAGGGGACAGCGAGAGGGAAGCGGCCTTTGCCCGCAACGGAGGGGGCGGCTAACTTCGCCAACGTCTGACTGCGAGGCCTCCCACATTCGACAAGCGCACTCCCTGCGCAGGGGGTGGATGTCGACGGGAGCTGCACCCAAGGGGCTGTCTGCCCTTCCACGGGGTGGGGTGGGGTGGGTGAAAGTTGCAGGGTCTCAAAACCCTTAACTATCCTCGAAGAAGCTATTCCCTGAAAGGTGGACAGATTGTGCTCTCACTATTGTAAATAGTGTTTAAATAGATGCTCCTGAATATAAACTCTGAATGTAAATTTAAGTCTGTATATATGTTTGTAATCGTTTGTATACATAGGCCCAAGTGAAAAATGTTAACGTGTTCTACAAAATGGCCCAGGGGCCACTATAAATTCACTTTTTATTATACAAACAATATCTTGCTTGTTTAATCACATCTTCAAGAGGATAGAAACTTAAGCTCAGAGCCAGGTGGTTGAGGAGTGACGTCGGGAAGCATTTCTTCACACGCAGGGGAGTGGGAACCTGGAACTCTCTCCCCCAGAAAGAGGTCAGGGTTGGGCGGGGGCCGTCAATTGGAAGTTCCAAACTAGAGATTGAGAGATTTTTGTTGGGCAAGAGGATTAAGCGTTTACATAACAAAGGCGGGTAGCTGGAACTTAGATAGAGGTCAGCCGAGATCTGATAGAACGGTGGAATGGGCTCGAAGGGCTGAATGGCCTCCTCCTGTTTCTGTGTAACAGGCTCGAGGGGCTTAATGGCCTCCTCCTCTTCCTGTGTAACAGGCTCGAGGGGCTGAATGGCCTCCTCCTGTTCCTGTGTAACAGGCTCGAGGGGCTGAATGGCCTCCTCCTCTTCCAGTGTAACAGGCTCGAGGGGCTGAATGGCCTCCTCCTGTTCCTGTGTAACAGGCTCGAGGGGCTGAATGGCCTCCTCCTGTTCCTGTGTAACAGGCTCGAGGGGCTGAATGGCCTCCTCCTGTTCTTGTGTAACAGGCTCGAGGGGCTGAATGGCCTCCTCAGTGAGAGCTTTTTTACTCCAGATAATTTAGTAATTGAATAAACTACAAGAGAGGAACACTGACAACATCTGTGAGTGTGAGAAGGGTTTGTTTTAAATTCATTCATGGCGTGTCGCTGGCTGGGCCAAATTTAATCCCCATCCCTAATTTAAGAGTCATTGACATTTAAGAGTCAACCACGTGGCTGTGGGTCTGGAGTCACATGTAGGCCAGACCGGGTAAGGACAGTAGATTTCCCTCCCTAAAGGGACATTAGTGACCCAGATGGGGTTTTACAATGATCGATGACAGTTTCATGGTCATTATTAGACTTTTAATTTTAGATTTTTATTGAATACAAATTCCACAATCTGCCGTGGTGGGATTCGAACCCAAGTCTCCAAAGCATTACCCTAGTCCAGTGACAATATCACTACGCCATGGGGGTGTACGTGTGTGTGTGTGTGTGTGTGTGTGTGTGTGTGTGAATGAGAAAGTTGACAGTGTGAGTGAATGTGAGAGTGTGTATGAGTGTGTGCAAGCGTGAGTGCGTGTGTGTGTGTGAATGTGAGAGTGTGTGTGTGTGGGAGTGAATGTGAGAGTGTGTATAAGTGTGTGTGAATGTGTGCGTGAATGTGAGAGTATATGAGTGAATGTGAGAGAGTGTGTGTGTATGTGAGAATGCGAGTATGTGAGTGTGCGTGTAGTGAGTGAGTGTGTGTATGAGTAAATGTGAGAGTGTGTGTGTGTGTGGGAGTGAATGTGAGAGTGTGTAAGTGTGAGTGTGTATGAGTGTGTGGGTGTGTGTGTGTGTGAGAGTGTATATGAGTGAGTGTGAGAGAGAGAGAGAGTATGTGTGTATGAGTGAATGTGTGTGTATGAGTGAGAGTGAGTGTGAGATTGTGAGCGTGAGCATTGGGGAACTCGCTGTAATGCCCACCACAGTGGAATAGCACAGTGACACTCACAATCCCGGGACAGCTGCTGCTGCTGCTCACAACTGCAATGACACACAGGACAGTCGCTGGGCAGGGCCCTCTTTAAGCTTTATTAAAGAGGACACAGTATTACAAGTTATATATAAAAGCGTAATATGTTCGGGCTGGTTTGTGAATACATAGACATGGGAGCTGGTCAGTTTATACAGCCTGGGGTGGTGGTGGTGGTGTTGGGGGTGAGGGTGGTGGGGGGAGAGGTGAGGGGTGGGGAGGCGAGGGGGTGGGGAGCGAGGGACTAGGTTGAAGGTTGTGGGGCCCTGGTTCTTCCCCATACACAGGAGGATAGTCAACAGGCTACCTCTGTCACTCGTCACAGGAAACCTCCCTTTCTCTGGCTGTGTCGGGTTTCACACAGACCACAGGAAAGAAAGGTTGGAATCCGCTGCATCACTGGAATCCCACTGGAGATTGGAATCCGCTGCATCACTGGGATCCCACTGGAGATTGGAATCCGCTGCATCACTGGAATCCCACTGGAGATTGGAATCCACTGCATCACTGGAATCCCTCTATATGCTGGAATCCACTGTTTCACTTACGTCCATTGTATCGTTGGCCCACTGCCAGTGAGAGGCACTGCATTATTAGAACCCACTGCCACAGAGAGGCTCTGCATCACTGGAACCCGCTGCCAGTGAAAAACACTGCATCACTGGAACTCACTGCCAGTGAAAAACACTGCATCACTGGAACTCACTGCCAATGAAAAACACTGCATCACTGGAACTCACTGCCAGTGAAAAACACTGCATCACTGGAACTCACTGCCAATGAAAAACACTGCATCACTGGAACTCACTGCCAGTGAAAAACACTGCATCACTGGAACTCACTGCCACTGTAAAAAAAAAACCACTGAATCACTGGAACCCACTGCATCACCGGAAGCCACAGGCACTGAAATGAACTGAGTCATTAAATTGCTCATCAGAGGACACTCCATCCCACGGGCCCAGAGGTTGTACAGTAAATCCCAGCCCCCTGTACGGGATTAATAACATATTTCAAAATAGATGTAGATTGGATATAAGGCTGTCGATTAGGGCTAGAATAACCAACCTATTCATATCAATGCAAATAGAAGGCACTCTGCCGTGAGCTAATCTTCACAAAGGCCCTGCTGCCTCCAACTATACCCTGACAGGAGCAAAGCTTATGAAGGAACAGGTCAGTCAAGGACCCCAGGTTCTTCTGAAGGTGTGCGTTTCTGCGATGCCTCTCACAGTTCAATAGCTATCGAAAATTGTAAGCATCGGTCAAAAACAGTGTTTTCTACAGTACCTCAGGATGCCCACCGGAGTGAGGGAGGGAGGGCAGGGTGAGCGGGGAGGGGGGGGAGGCAAGAGCGGGGAGGGGGGGGAGGCAAGAGCGGGGAGGGGGGGGGGCAAGAGCTGGGAGAGGGGGCAAGAGCAGGGAGGGGAGATGGGGCAAGAGCGGGCAGGAGAGGAGGGGAAGAGCGGGGAGGGAGGGAAGAGCGGGGAGGGGAGGGAGGGAAGAGCGGGGAGGGGAGGGGGAGCAAGAACGGGGAGGGGGACCAAGAGCGGGGAGGGGGGGGCAAGACTGGGGAGGGGGGGCAAGAGTGGGGAGGGGAGGGGGGCAATAGCGGGAGGGGAGGGGGGGCAAGAGCGGGGAAGGGAGGATGGCAAGAGCAGGGAGGGGGGCAAGAGCACAGAGGGGAGGGGGGCAAGAGCAGGGAGGGGAGAGGGGCAAGAGAGGGGAGAGGAGGGGTGGCAAGAGCGGGGAGGGGGGCAAGAGTGGGGAGGGAAGGGGGGCAAGAGTGGGGAGGGGAGGGGTCAAGAGCGGGGAGGGGAGGGGGGCAAGAGCGGGGAGGGAAGAGGGGCAAGAGTGGGGAGGGGAGGGGGGCCAAGGGAGGGGAGGGGGGCAAGAGCGGGGAGGGGAGGGGGGCAAGGGAGGGGAGGGGAGGAGAGCCGCCCACCCCCCCCCCCCCACCCTCCGGCCGGCGTGTTCCAGAAGCTTCCTCAGGTCACTCTCTCTGATGCGGCTCCGCGGGTCACCCACCCCCCACGGGGTGGATTCGCTCCCCGACGTTCTGGAACCTTCGGCCGCCTCCGGCTCGAGCAGCTTCTCGGGGGGGTGGGGGGTGGTGGGGGGGGGGGGAACAAACCCTTGGTTAAAATGTGGGAAAAGCTGGGCCCGTGTCCCGCACCGTCCCGAGGAGCTCGGCCCACAGCTACAGGCCCTTCGGCCCCACCGCTTCGTACTAGCCCCACCCCACCCCCCCCCCACCCCCGGTGCCACATTGGGAGCGTCGGACCCTCGGCCGCCTGACTGGGGATTGGGGAACTTCACCCACCGGTTATGATGGGCGGAGCTGCCCCTGGGGGAGGGGGGGGTGGGGGTGAGTATGGGGGGTGGGGGTGAATATGGGGGGTGGGGGTGAATATGGGGGGTGGGGGTGAGTGGGGGGGTGAGGGTGAGTATGGGGGGTGGGGGTGAATATGGGGGGTGGGGGTGAGTGGGGGGTGAGGGTGAGTATGGGGGGTGGGGGTGAATATGGGGGGTGGGGGTGAGTGGGGGGTGGGGGTGATTAGGGGGGTGGGGAGGGCAAGGGTTGGGGGTGAGTGGGGGGTGGGGGAGAGTGGGGGGAGTAGGGGGGTGGGAGGTGAGTTGGGGGGTGGGGAGCGCAGGGGGTGGGGGTGAGTAGTGGGGTGAGTAGGGGGGTTGGGGTGAGTAGGGGGGGTGGGGAGGTAGGGGTGAGTAGGGGGGTGGGGGGGGTGGTGAGTTGAGGGGTGAGTAGGGGGTGGGGTGTTATATAAATGCAGAAGGGTGAAACCAGCAGTTGACCTTTCATATCCTGTGTCTAAAGGCCAGGACAGGCTGTCCAGTTACAAAGCCTCTGTCGTGTAAAAACTTGTATCTTCAAAGAGATGCTGGTGGGAGGCTGGGTGAGATCAGGGTTATTATCAAGTAACCATACTCCTCTCCAAGGCCTCAACATCCTTCCTAAAGTGTGGGGTGCAGAATTGGACATGATACTCCAGCTGCTGGGGGGGGGGGCAGACCTGGTGGGCCGGTGGGGTGAGAACTAGCAGTGCCTTAGAAACTCATTGGCAGGATGTTTGTGCTGTGTGATGTGCTCGCTCACTGTTTCTCTGACCTTCGAGTCTCTGTAGCTCATGCATGCACTGTTTTGGGAAGGGACTTGGTTAATGCGTAACTTGCAGCTACCTCCCTCTGTGAGAGAGCACTGCTCCCCGCTGAGGCTGGAAATGCGTAAACAACAGCCTTGGGAGAAATACTTCAAATCACCAGGTACGGAGAGGGCCCCCGTGTGCCTCACAACACCTACCCTCCCCATGAAAGATTCAGAGCAATACATACCCAACAATAACACACATACAGGACTATGGGGAGAGAGCGGAGCAATGGGATTAGTTTGGGGGTTGATGGAGGGCTCAAGTCCCTATGTGGCCCTTACCCTCTCCCTATCTCTGTAACCTCCTCCAGCCCCAACGCCCCTCTCTATCTCTGTAACCTCCTCCAGCCCCTACACCCCTCCCTATCTCTGTAACCTCCTCCAGCCCCTACACCCTTCCCTATCTCTGTAACCTCCTCCAGCCCCTACACCCCTCCCTATCTCTGTAACCTCCTCCAGCCCCTACACCCCTCCCTATCTCTGTAACCTCCTCCAGCCCCTACACCCCTCCCTATCTCTGTAACCTCCTTCAGCCCTACACCCCTCCCTATCTCTGTAACCTCCTCCAGCCCCTACACACTCCCTATCTCTGTAACCTCCTCCAGCCCTACACCCCTCCCTATCTCTGTAACCTCCTCCAGCCCTACGCCCCTCCCTATCTCTGTAACCTCCTCCAGCCCCTACAACCCTCCGAGATCTCTGGTCTCCTCCAATTCCGTCCTCTTGCCCATCCCCCGATTCCCGTCGCTCCACCATTGGCGGCCGTGCCTTCAGCAGCCTGGGGGTCCCTGAGCCCTGGAATTCCCTCCCTAAACCTCTCCGGCCCTCTCTCTTCTCAGAGGGTCCTTAAAGCCGACCTCTTTGACCGAGCTTTTGTTCACCTGCCCCTAATATGGCCCTATGTGGCTCGGGGTCAGACTCTGCCTGATTTATGTTCCTGTGAGGGGGCGTTTTATCATATTACAAGTTGTCTCTCTCCTGGTGCCTCGTGTGCGTCTGATGGGGTAAGTCCCCGTGGCCCAAACAGGCTTGGCATCCGGGTCCGATCCTCTGTGGATGAGCAGGACACTGGTAGAGGAGCTGAGGGAAGAGGAGCTGCATTGCGGGAGGCTAGGGGAGACCTTCTAGCACCATGATGTCAGTCCGATACACCATCCCCCGCTCAGGGTGGCAGCAACAGTTTCGGTTGTCGACTAATAATTAACCGTCAGGAATTATAACAATCTCGGTGAGTAAACACAGCGTCGTTTGAGAGATCGAGGCTGGACCTTCAATCAGTTTCCAGGTCCTGTCGCGGGTTCCCAGACGGCTCTTTATCAAAGTCACCCATGGCGTCCCATGTGACTGTGACAAAGGTAAACTTTCCCTCCTCGTCCTTCTCGACCTGTCTGCAGCCTTGGACAGGGTGGACCACACCACCCTCCTCCAGCACCTCTCCGTTGTTGTCCAGCTGGGTGGGACTGCTCTCTCTTGGGCCTGTTCATCTCGTAGCCAGCATGTCACCCCCAGCGGTCTCTCTTCCCGCTCCTGCACTCTTACCTCGGGCGTCACCCAAGGATTCATCCTTGACCCCCTCCCATTTCTCACCTACACACTGTCCCTCAGTGACTTTATCTGAAAGCGCACGTGTTAGTTTTCACATGTAGGCTGACGACACCCAGCTCTACCTCATCACACCACCTCTGTCGGCTCCTGTCGCCAAATTATTAGGCGGCTTATCCGACATCCCATATCAGATGAGTGGAACTCTCTTCCAGTTAAATATTGGGAAGACTGAAGCCATTGTTTCCAATCCCCGCTCCGTTCTCTAGCTATGGACATTCTTAGACTCGTCCAGTTGCCCTGCAACCTTGAGGTCACATTTGACCCCGAGATGACCTTCCGACCTCATAATCGCTCCATTCTTAGGACCACGTATTTCTGCCACTGGAACATCGCCCCACCTCACACCTCCCCCCCAACCCCCGGTCTCAGCTCATCGGCTGCTGAAGCCCTCATTCACGCCTTCGTTGCCTCTAGACGCAGCTGGTCCAACACACCCCCGGCTGGTCTCCCACATTCCGCACTCCATCATCCAAAACACTGCTAATGCCCTTTGCCTTAACTTGCACTGAATCCTGTTCCCCTCTCGTCCCCTGTGCTCGGCGACCAACGTTTGCTACTGGTCAAACAAGGTGTTGGTTTTAAAATTCTCATCAAATCCTTCCAGCCCCTCCATCCCTCCCTATCTCTGTAACCTCCTCCAGCCCCTACACACCTCCCTATCTCTGTAACCTCCTCCAGCCTCTACACCCCTTCCTATCTCTGTAACCTCCTCTAGCCCCTACACCCTTCCCTATCTCTGTAACCTCCTCCAGCCCCTACACCCCTCCCTATCTCTGTAACCTCCTCCAGCTCCTACACCCCTCCCTATCTCTGTAACCTCCTCCAGCCCCTACACCCCTCCCTATCTCTGTAACCTCCTCCAGCCCCTACACCCTTCCCTATCTCTGTAACCTCCTCCAGCCCCTACACCCCTCCCTATCTCTGTAACCTCCTCCAGCTCCTACACCCCTCCCTATCTCTGTAACCTCCTCCAGCCTCTACACCCCTTCCTATCTCTGTAACCTCCTCCAGCCCCCACACCCCTCCCTATCTCGGTAACCTCCTCCAGCCCCTACACCCCTCCCTATCTCTGTAACCTCCTCCAGTCCCTACACCCCTCCCTATCTCTGTAACCTCCTCCAGCCCCCACACCCCTCCCTATCTCTGTAACCTCCTCCAGCCTCTACAACCCTTCCTATCTCTGTAACCTCCTCCAGCCCC
The DNA here is from genome assembly GCF_017639515.1 of Carcharodon carcharias. Lineage (NCBI taxonomy): Eukaryota > Metazoa > Chordata > Chondrichthyes > Lamniformes > Lamnidae > Carcharodon > Carcharodon carcharias. The sequence goes on from NW_024470726.1 coordinate 118,379, forward strand.
TACACCCCTCCCTATCTCGGTAACCTCCTCCAGCCCCTACACCCCTCCCTATCTCTGTAACCTCCTCCAGCCCCTACACCCATCCCTATCTCTGTAACCTCCTCCAGTCCCTACATCGCTCCCTATCTCTGTAACCTCCTCCAGTCCCTACATCGCTCCCTATCTCTGTAACCTCCTCCAGTCCCTACAACCCTCCCTATCTCTGTAACCTCCTCCAGCCTCTACACCTCTCCCTATCTCTGTAACCACCTCCAGCCTCTACACCTCTCCCTATCTCTGTAACCTCCTCCAGCCCCTATACCCCTCCCTATCTCTGTAACCTCCTCCAGCCCCTATACCCCTCCCTATCTCTGTAACCTCCTCCAGCCTCTACACCCCTCCCTATCTCTGTAACCTCCTCCAGCCCCTACACCCCTCCCTATCTCTGTAACCTCCTCCAGCCCCTACACCCCTCCCTATCTCTGTAACCTCCTCCAGCCCCTACAACCCTTCGAGATCTCTGCGCTCCTCCAATTCCGGCCTCTTGCCCATCCCCCGATTCCCATCGCTCCACCATTGGCGGCCGTGCCTTCAGCTGCCTGGGGGGGGGAAGGCCCTGAGCTCTGGAATTCCCTCCCTAAACCTCTCCCCCTCTCCCCCCTTTCTCTCTCTCTCTCCCCCCCTTTAAGATGCTCAGTAAAACCAACCTCTTTGACCGAGCTTGAGTCACCTGTCCTCAGTATGACTCTGTTTCTGATTTTACGTCCCTGTGAAGCACCTCGGGGATGTTTAACTACATTTAAGGTGCTAAATCAATGCAGGTTATTGCTTGTAGATGTGATATTACTGGAAGTGTTTGTGTATTCTGCCAGCGGTTAATTGAATCCCTTCCCCGTTCTCCTGGGGCAGCTCTCGCTGTCTCAGCCCAACACCGCTCGATTAATCCGATTCTGATCGACCGACCCTGAGGCCTGAACCAGGCTGCGTGTCCGAGGAGACACACGGACCCTCTCGTACAAAACAGGAGCATCAAACGACTGCTGTTCATGCAGCGCCCTTAAACCAGTAAAACCTCCCCAAGGGGCTTCACAAGGGAGGTTACCGAAAACCGAACCCTCTCACCGAGCCGCAGACGACGTTGCTGTTTGACGCCATCGATTTGTTCGGAAACTGTGTGGCCTTTACGCTCCCCACCCTGCGGGTCAATCGGTCTCAAGTCCCCCTCGGTGTCTGAAGGTCACAGGGATGTCGGACTTGGGGGCAGGAGTAGGCTACTCGGCCCTTTGAGCCTGCTCCACCATTCAGTAAGGTCATGTCTCATCTGGTGGTGGTCCCAACTCCACTTTCCTGCCTGTCCCCCGCCCCCCCCCGGCTATAACCCTCGACTCCCTTGGCGATTAAAAATCCGCCCAGCTTCAGCCTTGAATATATTCAGTGACCCGGCCTCCACTGCTCTCCGTGGGGGAGAGAATTCCCCCGACGGACAACCCTGAGAGAGAAAAATCTCCTCCTCGCCTCCTTATTCTTAAACTGCGTCCGCTAGTTCTGGCCTCGCCAAGGAGGGGGAGCAGCCTCTCTGCATCCACCCGGTCAAGTCCCCTCAGGATCTGAGATGTTCCAATGATTTTGTCCCTCACTCTTCAGAACTCCAATGGGTGTAGGCCCAACCTGCTCAACTTTCCCTCGTAAAGATAAGCCCCTCATCCCAAGGGTGAGGCAAGTGAACCCCACCACCCTTCTCTGAGCTGATTCTATCGCTCTTTCCGCCATTGACCATCAGTACATCCAGTCCCCATTGGCCATCAGTACATCCAATCCCCATTGGCCATCAGTACATCCATTCCCCATTGGCCATCAGTACATCCAATCCCCATTGGCCATCAGTACCTCCATTCCCCATTGGCCATCAGTACATCCAATCCACATTGGCCATCAGTACATCCAATCCCCATTGGCCATCAGTACATCCAATCCCCATTGGCCATCAGTACATCCAATCCCCATTGGCCATCAGTACCTTCATTCCCCATTGGCCATCAGTACATCCAATCCCCATTGGCCATCAGTACATCCAGTCCCCATTGGCCATCAATACATCCAGTCCCCATTGGTCATCAGTACATCCAGTCCCCATTAGTCATCAGTACATCCGATTCCCATTGGTCATCAGTACATCCAGTCCCCATTGTCCATCAGTACATCCAGTCCCCATTGGCCATCAGTACATCCAGTCCCCATTGGTCATCAGTACATCCAGTCCCCATTGGTCATCAGTACATCCAATCCCCATTGACCATCAGTACATCCAATTCCCATTGACCAGCAGTACATCCAATACCCATTGTCCATCAGTACATCCAATCCCCATTGGCCATCAGTACATCCAATCCCCATTGGCCATCAGTACATCCAATCAGATTGCGAGCGTCTTGTTGTTAATCCGATGGGATGCCAACCCCTGCATTACCCCATCTCAACTGAACAACCCCGTCTCCCTCACAATCGATACCTTTTGATGTATTAAATAAAACTGTTTCTTTTTAAAATGCCCAAGTTGACGCTCCAATGATTTTGGGGATTTGTTACTTGCTGCCTGCAGAGTTGGCCCTTGGCCAATCGGGAAGGAGATGGGAACCCAGGGCAACTTAGTGTTAATTTGGCGAATGCCATAGATGCTTTCAGTGGCACCTCATGCATTCCTCACATTCCACTCGTGCTATTTATTCCCACATGTGGACAATTGAGCAAGAAATCTCCAGGAAGTGCTCCGGGAGGTCACAAGCAGCCCGTTCATTTCCGGTTTCCCAGTTGCAGCCCCCTCTAGAGGTACCTGCTCTGCGCTCCCTCCCTGGGTATTAGGAGCACGTTATTCCATGGGTGTGTCGCTCACTCGCCTCAGGGTCACAAGGTCATGCATTTGCGACCCCGCTTCAGGGGCATCCACGCAAAATCCAGCAGCATTGTCAGAGGGTCAGTACTGAGGGAGTGCAGCATTGTCGGAGGGTCAGTACTGAGGGAGTGCAGCATTGTCAGAGGGTGTGTACTGAGGGAGTGCAGCATTGTCGGAGGGTCAGTACTGAGGGAGCGCCGCACTGTCAGAGGGTCAGTACTGAGGGAGCGCCGCACCGTCGGATGGTCAGTACTGAGGGAGGGCTGCACTGTCAGAGGGTCAGTACTGAGGGAGGGCTGCACTGTCAGAGGGTCAGTACTGAGGGAGGACTGCACTGTTGGCTGCGCCATCATTTGAGATGTTAACACCGAGGCCCCATCTACCCTCTCACAGGGACATAAAGGAACCCACAGCCACTACCAGAAGGAGCAGCGAGCCTCTCTGCGGTGTCATGGGTCCACTATATATCCTTGAACTAAAGACTGAGAAATTAAATCTGATGATATTACATTGCTGTCTGTGGGATCTTGCTGTGCACAAATTGGCAGCCACATTTCCTGCATTACAACATTGAGCACTTCTACCATATTTCACCATAGTCAAACATCCCAGGGTGCTCCACTGGAGCGTGATCAGACACAATCTGACCCCGAGCCACATGAGATATTAGGGACAGGGCGACCAAAAGCTCAGTCAAAGAGGTCGTTTTTAAGGAGCGTCTTAAAGGAGGAGAGAGGGAGAAGTTTAGGGAGGGAATTCCAGAGCTCGGGGGGCCCGGTAGAGTTTTGGAATAAGCTGGGAGGTGGGTGAGGAGGGGTCTCCGAATGCCGGGCCTGTGAAGGGGACGCAGATTGGGAAGGGGGAGCGAGTGAGGTGGGTGGAGTGGGGTGGGGTCTGAGAACTAACCCAGGCGTTGAGGACATCGAAGAGGGAGAGCACCAGAAGGACGGCCAGCTCGACCAGGCGGAGCGTGAAGCTGAAGGCGCGCCCAGCCAAAGCGAGGCTCAGGCTCCAGGGCCTGTAGGCCCCATTCCCTGCTGGGTACCACTGGCTGAGCAGCGGGTGCTGCCGGTCCGTAGGGCAACCGATCCTGGGGATACGAAAGCTGGGCAGCGGCCGGCAGATGCGGCTCGTAAGGGAGAAGGTCTGGGACGATGTCAACTGCAAAGGAGAGAAGATATCCAGGGTTAGACAGGTATCACCCACTCCCCTCCCAATCTCCTCGTTCACTATTAACAGAACGTGGACCACCCTTCCCCGCCCAACACCCCCCGCATCCCACCCCCAAGGCCCCCCAGGGGATTACATTGAACCTGGGCAGCGCAGAACCAGGCCATTCAGCCCATCTGCTCCGTGCTGGTGTTTGTGCTCCACACATGCCTCTCCCCCCCTTCTTCATTTCAACGCACACCCAGGCCGATCGGGGGTGATGTCAGGAAGCACTCCCTCACACCGAGGGGAGTGCAACTCTCTCCCCCGCTAAAAATCCTGGAAGGCCAGAGGTCAGTTTTGAAATGTCAGGCCTGAGGTGGGTGGATTTCTGCTGGGTGAGGGGCCCAAGGGTTATGGGACCAAGGTGGGTAGATGGAGTTAAGATACAGATCAGCCGTGACCAAACTGAATGGTGGAACTGGCTGGAGGGGACTAAACAGGCTCCTCCTGTTCCTGTTTAACAGTCTCAAGAGGGGCTGAATGGCCTCCTCCTCTTCCTGTGTAACAGGCTCGAGAAGGGGGCTGAATGGCCTCCTCCTCTTCCTGTATAACAGGTTTGAGAAGAGGGCTGAATGGCCTTCACCTGTCCCTGTGTAACATGTTTGAGAAGAGGGCTGAATGGCTTCCACCTGTCCCTGTGTAACAGTCTCAAGAAGAGGGCTGAATGGCCTCCACCTGTCCCTGTGTAACAGGTTTGAGAAGGGGGCTGAATGGCCTCCATCTGTTCCTGTGTAACAGGTTTGAGAAGAGGGCTGAATGGCCTCCACCTGTCCCTGTGTAACAGGCTCGAAGGTTTCTTGTCCTCACTTATCACCCCACCAGCCTCCGCATTCAAAGGATCATCCTCCGCCATTTCCGCCAACTCCAGCATGATGCCACCACCAAACACATCTTCCCTTCACCCCCCCCCACCGGCGGCATTCCACAGGGATTGTTCCCTCCGGGACACCCTGGTCCACTCCTCCATCACCCCCTACACCTCAACCCCCTCCCACGTCACCTTCCCATGCAACTGCAGAAGGTGCAACACCTGCCCCTTTACTTCCCCTCTCCTCACCGTCCAAGGGCCCAAACACTCCTTTCAAGTGAAGCAGCATTTCACTTGCACTTCCCTCAATTTAGTCTACTGCATTCGCTGCTCCCAGTGCGGTTTCCTCTACACTGGAGAGACCAAACGCAGACTGGGTGACAGCTTTGCAGGACACCTTCGGTCTGTCCGCAAGCATGACCCAGACCTCCCTGTTGCTTGCCATTTCAACACTCCACCCTGCTCTCATGCCCACATGTCCGTCCTTGGCCTGCTGCATTGTTCCAGTGAAGTTCAACGCAAACTGGAGGAACAGCACCTCATCTTCCGACTAGGCAATTTACAGCCTTCCGGACTCAATATCGAGTTCAACAACTTCAGACCATGAACTCTCTCCTCTATTTACACCCCTTTCTGATCCCCTTCTATCAAATATTCATTTTTAATTTTATATATTTTTTTCTCACCTATTTTTATTATTATTATTTTTAATTTATTTCCATTTTTTTCATTGTTTTATCCCCAGCTTTTAGCCTATTTTGATCTTTTCTCCCACACTGTCCCCTCCCCCCACCCCACCTCCACTAGGGCATCTGTCACGGGCTCATCCTGCTTTCTACTCTTCATGTCACCATTAGCACCTCCTTTAGCCACTATCACCACCATCAACACCCCTTCCACCTTTTGTTTATGACATCTTTCACAATCTCTCCTTTGCCTCCACCTATCACTGGCCTTTATCCAGCTTCACCTGTCCCCACCCCCCTAATATACTTCACCAATTTTTTACTTCTCTTTAGTTTTGAAGAAGAGTCATTCAGACTCGAAACGCTAACTCTGTCCTTCTCTCCTCAGATGCTGTCCAACCTGCTGAGTTTTTCCAGCACTTTTTCTTTTTGGTTCAGATTTACAGCATCTGCAGTGTTTTGCCTTTATCTTAGGTTTGAAAGGGGGACTGAATGGCCTCCTCCTGTTCCCATGTAACAGGCTCGAGGAGGGGCTGAATGGCCTCCTCCTGTCCCTGTGTAACAGGCTCGAGGAGGAGCTGAATGGTCTCCTCCTGTCCCTGTGTAACAGGCTCGAGGAGGAGCTGAATGGCCTCCTCCTGTCCCTGTGTAACAGGCTCGAGGAGGGGCTGAATGGCCTCCTCCTGTTCCTGTGTAACAGGCTCAAGGAGGGGGACTGAATGGGCTCCTCCTGTCTCTATGTAACAGGCTCAAGAGGGGCAGAATGAGCCTCCTCCTGTTGCTGTGTAACAGGCTCAAGGAGGGGCTGAATGGCCTCCTCCTGTTCCTGTGTAACAGGCTCAAGGAGGGGGACTGAATGGGCTCCTCCTGTCTCTATGTAACAGGCTCAAGAGGGGCAGAATGAGCCTCCTCCTGTTGCTGTGTAACAGGCTCAAGGAGGGGCTGAATGGCCTCCTCCTGTTCCTATTTAACAGGCTCAAGGATAGGGACTGAATGGCCTCCTCCTGTTCCTGTGTAACAGGCTCAAGGAGGGGCTGAATGGCCTCCTCCTGTTCCTGTGTAACAGGCTGGAGGAGGGAGACTGAATGGGGCCTCCTCCTGTTCCTGTGTAACAGGCTGGAGGAGGGAGACTGAATGGGGCCTCCTCCTGTTCCTGTGTAACAGGCTGGAGGAGGGAGACTGAATGGGGCCTCCTCCTGTTCCTAAGTTGAAGCTTTGACTGGACGAGTGGGATTTGAAGTTAGGTCCCAGTCGGGAAAAGCCAGTGTCTAATGTCCCAATAAACATTTCGGGGAGCAACTGCCAGCAGTGCAGGACTGTGTTGGCTGAGGCTGTGTTCTGGGAGACCGTGGGCTGAGTCACACCGTCTCGGTACAAGCGGACACTTTCTCATTCGTTTAGCCACTCGTTAGAACAACAGAGAAGGGATTGAGGTTTTTATCCCCCAAGAGCGGCAGCAGAGATGATCTGGTGACCTACTCGGTGCGGACAATGCCCACGTCGTCAACAGTTCTCAGCAGCACCCTGCCGACTCTCCCCTCAACCCCCTCCCCTCCCCTCCCCTCGGTGATGTTTCTGGCTTCAACTCGGAGCAGCGCCGAGCCACGCGGCACAGCAAGATCCCACTGCCTCTCTTCAGCCTGCTGCTTCCAGCCAGGGCCATCGGTGCTGGCTTTGGGAGGTGGTGGTGGGGGGGGGAGGTGCAAGGATATTAAAATGAGAGCCACGCTGATCAACGGCGATGTCAGGAAACACTTCTTCACTCAAAGTGAGTGGGAATCCGGAACCCTCCCTCTGCAAAAAAGCTCTCGAGGCTGGTGGCTGGGTTGGCTGGGGCGGGGAGGTGGGGGGGGAGGGGCAGGGGGGGGGGCAATTGTCGATTTCAGAATGAGATCAATGGCTTTTTGTTGGGTAAGGAGATTAAAGGCTACGGGATCAAAGCGGGTAGATGGAGTTATACAGCAGAATCAGCCGTGGTCTGACTGAACACCAGAACAGGCTCGAGGGGCTGAATGGCCTCTTCCATAAACTTCAGCTCAGCTGAAATTCTGATGCCCTCGTACCCGAACTGGAACCAGTTCCCATTATCCATCACTCACTGTGCGAGCGACAGGGTGATCCACATCTCAATGTTAAAGTTCTCCTTCCTGTAAACTCAGCCAGAACCTACACCCCTCCCTATCTCTGTAACCTCCTCCAGCCCCTACACCCCTCCCGATCTCTGTAACCTCCTCCAGCCCCTACACCCCTCCCTATCTCTGTAACCTCCTCCAGCTCCTACACCCCTCCCTATCATGTAACCTCCTCCAGCACCTACACCCCTCCCTATCTCTGTAACCTCCTCCAGGCCCTACACCCCTCCCTATCTCTGTAACCTCTTCCAGCCCCTACACCCCTCCCTATCTCTGTAACCTCCTCCAGCCCCTACACCCCTCCCTATCTCTGTAACCTCCTCCAGCACCTACACCCCTCCCTATCTCTGTAAACCCCTCCAGCCCCTACACCCCTCCCTATCTCTGTAACCCCCTCCAGCCCCTACACCTCTCCCTATCTCTGTAACCTCCTCCATCCCCTACAGCCCTCCCTATCTTTGTAACCTCCTCCAACCCCTACACCCCTCCCTATCTCTGTAACCTCCTCCAGCCCCTAGACTCCTCCCTATCTCTGTAACCTCCTCCAGTCCCTACACCCCTCCCTATCTCTGTAACCTCCTCCAGTCCCTACAACCCTCCCTATCTCTGTAACCACCTCCAGCCCCTGCACCCCTCCCTATCTCTGTAACCTCCTCCAGCCCCTACACCCCTCCCTATCTCTGTAACCACCTCCAGCCCCTACACCCCTCCCTATCTCTGTAACCTCCTCCAGCCCCTACACCCTTCCCTATCTCTGTAACCTCCTCCAGTCCCTACAACCCTCCCTATCTCTGTAACCACTTCCAGCCCCTGCACCCCTCCCTATCTCTGTAACCTCCTCCAGCCCCTACACCCCTCCCTATCTCTGTAACCTCCTCCAGCCCCTACACCCTTCCCTATCTCTGTAACCTCCTCCAGTCCCTACAACCCTCCCTATCTCTGTAACCACCTCCAGCCCCTGCACCCCTCCCTATCTCTGTAACCTCCTCCAGCCCCTACACCCCTCCCTATCTCTGTAACCACCTCCAGCCCCTACACCCCTCCCTATCTCTGTAACCTCCTCCAGCCCCTACAACCCTTCGAGATCTCTGCGCTCCTCCAATTCCGGCCTCTTGCCCATCCCCCGATTCCCATCACTCCACCATTGGCGGCCGTGCCTTCAGCTGCCTGGGGGGGCCCTGAGCTCTGGAATTCCCTCCCCAAACCTCTCCGCCTCTCCCCCTCTCTCTCTCTCTCTCATTCTCTCCCTTCCTTTGAGACGCTCCTTAAAACCGACCTCATTGACCGAGCTTGTGGTCGCCTGTCCCTAATATCCCTGTCCCTGTGGCTCGGTGAGAGGGTTTGGTTTTCGGTAACCTCCACTGTGAAGCCCCTTTGGGAGGTTTTACTGGTTTAAGGGCGCTGTATGAACAGCAGTCGTTTGATGCTCCTGTTTTGTACAGAGGCTCCGTGTGTCTCCTCGGACACGCAGCCTGGTTCAGGCCTCAGGGTCGGTCGATCAGGATCGGATTAATCGAGCGGTGTTGGGCTGAGACAGCAAGAGCTGCCCCAGGAGAACGGGGAAGGGATTCAATTAACCGATGGCAGAATACACAAACACTTCCAGTAATATCACATCTACAAGCAATAACCTGCATTGATTTAGCACCTTAAATGTAGTTAAACATCCCCGAGGTGCTTCACAGGGACGTAAAATCAGAAACAGAGTCATACTGAGGACAGGTGACTCAAGCTCGGTCAAAGAGGTTGGTTTTACTGAGCATCTTAAAGGGGGGGAGAGAGAGAGAGAGGGTCAGTACTGAGGGAGTGCTGCACTGTCAGAGGGTCAGTACTGAGGGAGCGCCGCACTGTCGGAGGGTCAGTACAGAGGCAGCGCCGCACTGTCGGAGGGTCAGTACTGAGGGAGCGCCGCACTGTTGTAGGGTCAGTACTGAGGGAGCGCAGCACTGTCGGAGGGTCAGTACTGAGGGAGCGCCGCACTGTCGGAGGGTCAGTACTGAGGGAGCGCCGAACAGTTGGAGGGTCAGTACTGAGGGAGTGCTGCACTGTCAGGGGGTCAGTACTGAGGGAATGCTGCACTGTCAGAGGGTCAGTACTGAGGGAACGCCGCACTGTCGGAGGGCCAGTACTGAGGGAGTGCCGCACTGTCGGAGGGTCAGTACTGAGGGAGCGCCGCACTGTCGGAGGGTCAGTACTGAGGGAGCGCAGCACTGTCGGAGGGTCAGTACTGAGGGAGCGCCGCACTGTCGAAGGGTCAGTACTGAGGGAGCGCCGAACTGTCGGAGGGTCAGTACTGAGGGAGCGCAGCACTGTCGGAGGGTCAGTACTGAGGGAGCGCCGCACAGTTGGAGGGTCAGTACTGTGGGAGTGCTGCACTGTCAGGGGGTCAGTACTGAGGGAATGCTGCACTGTCAGAGGGTCAGTACTGAGGGAGCGCCGCACTGTCAGAGCGTCAGTACTGAGGGAGTGCCACACTGTCGGAGGGTCAGTACTGAGGGAGCGCCGCACTGTCAGAGGGTCAGTACTGAGGGAGTGCCGCACTGTCAGAGGGTCAGTACTGAGGGAGTGCCGCACTGTCGGAGGGTCAGTACTGAGGGAGTGCTGCACTGTCGGAGGGTCAGTACTGAGGGAGCGCCGCACTGTCAGAGGGTCAGTACTGAGGGAGCGCCGCACTGTCAGAGGGTCAGTACTGAGGGAGTGCTGCACTGTCGGAGGGTCAGTACTGAGAGAGTTCCGCACTGTCGGAGGATCAGTGCTGAGGGAGTGCCACACTGTCGGAGGGTCAGTACTGAGGGAGTGCCGCACTGTTGGAGGGTCAATGTTGAGGGAGTGCCGCACTGTCGGAGGGTCAGTACTGAGGGAGTGCCACACTGTCGGAGGGTCAATATTGAGGGAGTGCCGCACTGTCGGAGGGTCAGTACTGATGGAGCGCCGCACTGTCGGTGGGTCAGTACTGAGGGAGTGCCGCACTGTCGGAGGGTCAATATTGAGGGAGTGCCGCACTGTCGGAGGGTCAGTACTGAGGGAGCGCCGCACTGTCGGAGGGTCAATATTGAGGGAGTGCCGCACTGTCGGAGGGTCAGTACTGCACTGTCGGATGTGAAGTCTGCCATATGAGTTATTTAACCAAGCTCCTGCACGTCCTCGCAGGTGGAAGTTAAAATGGCACAGCCACTGATTCCATTCACCCTGACAGAGATGGTCATCTGTCAATACTGGGGTCTATCTCAGTCATCTCATAGCCCGCCTGGGGATATTTCTCTACTGTCACAGGATGTAATAAGTACAAGGTATTCATAAATTTGTGACGTGATGTTCCTGAGCCAGGGACCATCAATCTGAGAGAGTCACTAATAAATCTGCTGGGGAATAAAGGAGAAACGTCTTTACCCAGGGAGTGGGGAGAATGTGGGACTCGCTCCCACGGGGAGTGGGGAGAATGTGGGACTCGCTCCCACGGGGAGTGGGGAGAATGTGGGACTCGCTCCCACCAGGAGTGGGGAGAATGTGGGACTCGCTCCCACGGGGAGTGGGGAGAATGTGGGACTCGCTCCCACTGGGTGTGGGGAGAATGTGGGACTCGCTCCCACCGGGAGTGGGGAGAATGTGGGACTCGCTCTCACAGGGAGTGTGGAGAATGTGGGACTCGCTCCCGCGGGGAGAATGTGGGACTCGCTCCCACGGGGAGTGGGGAGAATGTGGGACTCGCACCCGCTGGGAGTGGGGAGAATGTGGGACTCGCTCTCACAGGGAGTGTGGAGAATGTGGGACTCGCTCCACAGGGTGCGGGAGAATGTGGGACTCGCTCCCACGGGGAGTGGGGAGAATGTGGGACTTGCTCCCACGGGCAGTGGGGAGAATGTGGGACTCGCACCCGCTGGGAGTGGGGAGAATGTGGGACTCGCTCTCACAGGGAGCGGGGAGAATGTGGGACTCGCTCCCGCGGGGACTGGGGGAGAATGTGGGACTCGCTCCCACAGGGGAGTGGGTCGAATGTGGGACTCGCTCCCACGGGGAGTGGGGAGAATGTGGGACTCGCTCCCACGGGGAGTGGGGAGAATGTGGGACTTGCTCCCACGGGGAGTGGTCGAGGTGAATCACAGAGATCGATTGAAGTGGTGGGGGGGGTGGGAAGCTGGATAAACACACGAGGGAGAAAGGAATAGAAGGATATGGTGATGGGTGGAGGGGGGGTGGGAGGAGGTGCGTGTGGAGCAGAAACACCAGCACGGAGCAGAGGGGGCGAATGGCCTGTTTCCATGCTGTAAAGCTTCTGTGAATTCTTTTCCGATCCGCGTCTTTGGGTGAAAAGACCAGGGAGAAGATGGCGGTTTGATCAGCGGCAATCAGGGTCGTCAAATGAAGCGACAATTCTCACAGCAGCTTCCTCCCCACCTCTTTCTGAACACAGTGTAAATATACGCTTAGGGATGGCGTGGCCGTGTGTGTGTGTGAGCGTGTGCACGTGAATGTGTGAGCATGTGCACGTGCACAAGCGTGAGCGTGTGTGTGTGTGAGCTTGTGCATGTGCGCGTGAGTGCGTGTGTGTGTGCGTGAGCATGTGGATGTGTGAGCGTGTGCACGTGCACAAGCGTGAGCGTGTGTGTGTGTGTGAGCGTGTGTGTGTCTGTGCGCGAGCGTGTGTGTGTGAGCATGTACACAAGC
>NW_024470726.1:138250-198250 GCF_017639515.1 Carcharodon carcharias
TGAGGGAGCGCTGCACTGTCGGAGGGTCAGTACTGAGGGAGCGCTGCACTGTCGGAGGGTCAGTACTGAGGGAGCGCCGCACTGTCGGAGGGTCAGTACTGAGGGAGCGCCGCACTGTCGGAGGGTCAGTACTGAGGGAGCGCCGCACTGTCGGAGGGTCAGTACTGAGGGAGTGCCGCACTGTCGGAGGGTCAGTACTGAGGGAGTGCCGCACTGTCGGAGGGTCAGTACTGAGGGAGTGCCGCACTGTCGGAGGGTCAGTACTGAGGGAGTGCCGCACTGTCGGAGGGTCAGTACTGAGGGAGCGCCGCACTGTCGGAGGGTCAGTACTGAGGGAGTGCCGCACTGTCGGAGGGCCAGTGCTGAGGGAGCGCTGCACTGTCGGAGGGTCAGTACTGAGGGAGCGCCGCACTGTCGGAGGGTCAGTGCTGAGGGAGCGCTGCACTGTCGGAGGGTCAGTACTGAGGGAGCGCTGCACTGTCGGAGGGTCAGTACTGAGGGAGTGCCGCACTGTCAGAGGGTCAGTACTGAGGGAGTGCCGCACTGTCGGAGGGTCAGTACTGAGGGAGCGCCGCACTGTCGGAGGGTCAGTGCTGAGGGAGCGCCACACTGTCGGAGGGTCAGGGCTGAGGGAGCGCCGCACTGTCGGAGGTGCCGTCTTTCAGGGTGAGAAGTTAACCCGATATCCCCTCTGCCCTCTCAGGCGGCTGTACAAGATCCCAAGGCCACTATTGGGAAGCAGATCAGAGTGGAGAGGGAGGGCGTTGAGTTCTCCCCGGTGCCCTGGGGACGATACTCATCCCTCAACCAAAATCACGCGAAAGAAAGCGACGATCTGGGTCATTATCACCTTGCTGTGTGTGGGAGCTTGCTGTGCGCAAATTGAGCGCTGCGCTGGCCTGTGTAACAGTGCTGGCTGTTCCCTGCATCGCTCGTGGGTGCGTTCCGAGGTTTGAATAGTGGGGAAGGAACTTTGAAATGAGCAATTCATCCCTACCCTCCCCACTGTGGGAGGCGGTGGTGTGGGGAGACGGGGCGGGTGGGGGAAGGTTCCAGATTCCCGCTCCCCTGTGTGCGGAGGGGTGCTTCCTGACCTTGCCCCTGAGCGGCCTGGCTCTGGTTTTAACGGTCCTGGCCGCCTCACGCTGGACTCTACCCCCGCCCCAGCCTCTGCCCCTCACCCACCGGAAGAAACAGTTTCTCTCCACCGACCCTACCGAGTGCCCCCATCGTCTCAAGCCCCTCGGTCCGGTCGCCCCTTAATCTTCCAAGCCCGAGGGTACAGAAGGCCGCTCTGGGCGACAGAGGGGTTTAGCCTGGGGAAGGCCTCGGGGGAGTTTAACCCTGGGTGTCCCGGTTTAATTCAGTGCCGCGGCCTCTTCCCGTAGTTGGTGAGGCTTCGTGGGGTGGGGTGGGGGGGGGGGTGGATTGTCCTGGCAACAGGCCCTAGGCAGAAAGGCTCAACTGGTGCCAGGGCACAGGTCCAGACTGACCTGAGCGGAGACCCGGGGGGCGAGGGCATCAGCTTCTCACCCTCGATTAGCGAAGGAAACACGTGCATTGCTCTAGCGCCGTCCAACCCGCCCATCCCAAAAGCCTCTGCAGCCAATGAATTACTTTTTTTTTTGAAGCCTGGTCACCATGGCAACATAGGAAACGCAGCAGCCATTTGCTGCACAGCAAGATCCCACAAAAGAGCAAAAATGATAATCACAAGGACTGACCACCTGTCAGGGCGGCGCTCCCTCGGTACTGACCCTCCGACAGTGCGGCGCTCCCTCAGTACTGACCCTCCAACAGTGCGGCACTCCCTCAGTACTGACCCTGCGACAGTGTGGCACTCCCTCAGTACTGACCCTCCGACAGTGCAGCGCTCCCTCAGTACTGACCCTCCGACAGCGCGGCGCTCCCTCAGTACTGACCCTCCGACAGTGCGGCGCTCCCTCAGTACTGACCCTCTGACAGTGTGGGACTCCCTCAGTACTGACCCTCTGACAGTGCGGCGCTCCCTCAGTACTGACCCTCTGACAGTGCGGCACTCCCTCAATATTCACACGCTGAGTGTTAGCCTCGGTTATGGGGCTCAAGTATCTGAAGTGGGCGTCGAACCCACACTGAGTTAAGCAGGTTTACGACCTCTTTGATCCATAACAGGCAGTGTGCACAGCCTGGACTCGCCCAGGCCTCACGATCCATGGCCTCTTGCCCATCCCCCCGATTCCCATCGCTCCACCATTGGCGGCCGTGCCTTCAGCTGCCTGGGGGGGGCCCTGAGCTCTGGAATTCCCTCCCCATTAAACCTATGCGCCCTCTCTCTCTCTGCTCCTTTAAGAGGCTTCATAAAACTGACCTCTCTGATCGAGCTTTTAGTCACCTGTCCCTAATACCTCCTTCTGTGGCCAGATTCTGTCTGATTTACCCACTCCTGTGCACCTTGGGGGTGTTCTCCTCCATTGAAGGCGCTATATAAATGCATAATGTTACTGCCTTGCTGTCTATGTGGAGAGATGTGCCAACGTTCTGAAATTAGATCTGCTCCCAGGCATCTGCTCCTTCATTCCAGTGAATGTTTAGACAGAGACAGCTCCCAGAACCAGCTTACCCAAGCCCTACCAATGGGCCTGTAACGCAGTTGCCTGGGCGATAGGATCTGGCATGGCTTCTCTTGGCTGGAGACTACGATTGGAGCCTGCTCTTTATCAGCTCAACAAACTCTAATTGCTCTGAAGGATGTTGTCTGGCTTCAGCAGAACATCCCTCAGACTCTCTCTCTCTCTGTCTCTGAGCAGCGTGAGGTGTTGTTTGGGGACCGGAGCTGCAGAGTTCGGGCTGCGATGCACCCCCAGGTCCATCAGCCATGTGTTTGTAAACGCTTCCCCCTCAGCCCATCCCGCTTTGGGTAATCTCGCATTAGCATGGCCTTCAGAGGGAGGATTGTTACTATCGTTAGTCAATAGCTGGTGAACAGTGAGTGGTAAAGTAATGACTTATCACACAGACAGCTACTGCTGGTATGGGGTAAACAGCACAGGAAGATCTCAGGTTATATCCCCGGTCTCAACTTCAGGGTCTGCAGAGAGAGAGAGGGAGAGAGAAACAGAGAGAGACAGAGACAGAGAGAAAGAGAGCGGGGAGAGAGAGAGGGAGACAGAGAAAGACAGAGAGAGAGAGAGAGAATGTGAGAGGGAAAGAAAGAGAGGTGGTCAGCAGAGACAGAGAGAGGGAGCCAGACAGAGAGAGAGAGGGAGGGAGAGCCAGGCAGGGGGAGAGAGAGAGTGGGAGCAAGAAAGAGATAGAAACAGAGTCAGAGAGAGAGAGAGAGAGAGAGAGACAGAAAGAGCCAGAGAGAGAGAGAGGGAGCCAGACAGCAAGAGAGAGGCAGAAAGAAGAGAGACAGACAGACAGAAAGAGAGAGAGACAGTGAGAGACAGAGAGAGGGAGAGCCAGACAGGGACAGATTGAGAGAGAGGGGTGGGGCAGAGAGGCGGGGGGTGGAGAGATGGTGGGGGGGAGAGAGTGCGAGAGAGAGAGGGAGAGACAGAGGGGGTGAGAGAGAGAGAGGAGGAGAGAGGGAGCCAGACAGAGTGAGTGAGGGGGGGGGGCGGGGGGGGTGAGCGAAAGAAAGAAAAGGGGGGAGCCAGACAGAGAGAAAGAGAGAGAGGGAGCCAGATGGAGAGAGAGAGAGAGAGAGAGGGGGGTGCGGGGGAGGGGGAGGGAGTGACAGAGAGAGAGACAGAGAGATAGAGACAGAGGTAGAGAGAACCAGAGAGCGACAGAGACAGCATGCGATAGAGATCGATGGAAAAGCTTGCACAGAATGAGAGGGGGGCTGCTTTGCTGATGTTCAATTGTAGTCAGGGAGTGTGAGGGGCAGCTTTTCCACTATGGGTGATACAGAGGGCAGAGGTGTCTGTGTGTGTGAGGGAGAGAGAGAGAGGGGGTGAAGTGAGGGAGGAAGTTAGAAAAGTGGGGACTTACCCAGTCGATCAGCTCCATTAGCAAGAGGATGTCAGTGAGCGCCTCCTGCTGGACACTCTGGGAATAGAGCAGCACTCACTGGTATAACCTCATGCCAATCTTTGCCATCAGAAGCTGCAACCTGGAGTACAGACTGGGTTCAACATGCACCTCGTCATCCAGTCCAGAAACACCAGCAGCTATTGGAACTGTGAGAGTGGAGAGCAGGATCAGGAATCAGTTGTAGCATTAGCACAGGACAAGATCAGAAGGGGTTTGAAATCCAGTGTCACAGTCCCGCGGTGTCTCTCCAGGCAGCTGAAGGCATGGCCGCCAATGGCAGAGTGATGGAAATCAGGGTATGCGTGAGAGGCCAGAATTGGAGGAGCACAGAAATCTCAGAGGGTTGTAGGGGTTGGAGGAGGTTACAGAGATAGGGAGGGGTGTAGGGGCTGGAGGAGGTTACAGAGATAGGGAGGGGTGTAGGGGCTGGAGGACGTTACAGAGATAGGGAGGGGTGTAGGGGCTGGAGGAGGTTACAGAGATAGGGAGGGGGTGTAGGGGCTGGAGGAGGTTACGGAGATAGGGAGGGGGTGTAGGGGCTGGAGGAGGTTACAGAGATAGGGAGGGGTGTAGGGGCTGGAGGAGGTTACAGAGATAGGGAGGGGTGTAGGGGCTGGAGGAGGTTACAGAGATAGGGAGGGGTGTAAGGGCTGGAGGAGGTTACAGAGATAGGGAGGTGTGTAGGGGCTGGAGGAGGTTACAGAGATAGGGAGGGGTGTAGGGGCTGGAGGAGGTTACAGAGATAGGGATGGGTGTAGGGGCTGGAGGAGATTACAGAGATAGGGAGGGGTGTAGGGGCTGGAGGAGGTTACAGAGATAGGGAGGGGTGTAGGGACTGGAGGAGGTTACAAAGATAGGTAGGGGCTGGAGGAGGTTACAGAGATAGGGAGGGGTGTAGAGGCTGGAGGAGGTTAGAGAGATAGGGAGGGGTGCAGGGGCTGGAGGAAGTTACAGAGATAGGGAGGGATGGAGGGGCTGGAACAGGTTACAGAAATAGGGAGGGGTGAAGGGACTGGAGGAGGTTACAGAGATAGGGAGGGACGTAGGGGCTGGAGGAGGTTACAGAGATAGGTGGGGGTGTAGGGGCTGGAACAGGTTACAGAGATAGGGAGGGTGTAGGGGCAGGAGGAGATTACAGAGATAGGGAGGGGTGTAGGGGCGGGAGGAGGTTACAGAGATAGGGAGGTGTGTAGGGGCTGGAGGAGGTTACAGAGATAGGGGGGGTGTAGGGGCAGGAGGAGGTTACAGAGATAGGGAGGGGTGTAGGGGCTGGAGGAGGTTACAGAGATAGGAGGTGTAGGGGCAGGAGGAGGTTACAGAGATAGGGAGGGGTGTAGGGACTGGAGGAGGTTACAGAGATAGGGAGGGGTGTAGGCGCTGGAGGAGGTTACAGCGATAGGGAGGGGTGTAGGGGCTGGAGGAGGTTACAGAGATAGGGAGGGGTGTAGGGGCTGGAGGAGGTTACAGAGATAGGGAGATGTGTAGGGACTGGAGGAGGTTCAGAGATAGGGAGGTGTATAGGGACTGGAGGAGGTTACAGAGATAGGGAGGTGTATAGGGACTGGAGGAGGTTACAGAGATAGTGGGGTGTAGGGACTGGAGGAGGTTACAGAGATAGGGAGGGGTGTAGGGACTGGAGGAGGTTACAGAGAGAGGGAGGGGTGTAGGGACTGGAGGAGGTTACAGAGATAGGGAGGGGTGTAGGGACTGGAGGAGGTTACAGAGAGATGGGGGGGTGTAGGGACTGTAGGAGGTTACAGAGATAGGGAGGGGTGTAGTGGCTTGAGGAGGTTACAGAAATAGGGAGGGGTGTAGGGACTGGAGGAGGTTACAGAAATAGGGAGGAGTGTAGGGACTGGAGGAGGTTACAGAGAGATGGGGGGGTGTAGGGACTGGAGGAGGTTACAGAAATAGGGAGGGGTGTAGGGACTGGAGGGGGTTACAGAGAGATGGGGGGGTGTAGGGACTGGAGGAGGTTACAGAGATAGGGAGGGTTGTAGGGGCTGGAGGAGGTTACAGAGATGGGGGGGTGTAGGGACTGGAGGAGGTGATGGAGATAGGTGAGGTGTAGGGACTGGAGGAGGTGATGGAGATAGGGAGGGGTGTAGGGGCTGGGGGAGGTTACAGAGATGGGGGATGTAGGGACTGGAGGAGGTTACAGAGATAGGGGGGGTGTAGGGGCTGGAGGAGGTTACAGAGATGGGGGGGTGTAGGGACTGGAGGAGGTTACAGAGATAGGGAGGGTTGTAGGGGCTGGAGGAGGTTACAGAGATAGGGAGGGTTGTAGGGGCTGGAGGAGGTTACAGAGATAGGGAGGGGTGTAGGGGCTGGAGGACGTTACAGAGATAGGGAGGGGTGTAGGGGCTGGAGGAGGTTACAGAGATAGGGAGGGGGTGTAGGGGCTGGAGGAGGTTACGGAGATAGGGAGGGGGTGTAGGGGCTGGAGGAGGTTACAGAGATAGGGAGGGGTATAGGGGCTGGAGGACGTTACAGAGATAGGGAGGGGTGTAGGGGCTGGAGGAGGTTACAGAGATAGGGAGGGGTGTAAGGGCTGGAGGAGGTTACAGAGATAGGGAGGTGTGTAGGGGCTGGAGGAGGTTACAGAGATAGGGAGGGGTGTAGGGGCTGGAGGAGGTTACAGAGATAGGGATGGGTGTAGGGGCTGGAGGAGATTACAGAGATAGGGAGGGGTGTAGGGGCTGGAGGAGGTTACAGAGATAGGGAGGGGTGTAGGGGCTGGAGGAGGTTACAGAGATAGGGAGATGAGTAGGGACTGGAGGAGGTTCAGAGATAGGGAGGTGTATAGGGACTGGAGGAGGTTACAGAGATAGGGAGGTGTATAGGGACTGGAGGAGGTTACAGAGATAGGGGGGTGTAGGGACTGGAGGAGGTTACAGAGATAGGGAGGGGTGTAGTGGCTTGAGGAGGTTACAGAAATAGGGAGGGGTGTAGGGACTGGAGGAGGTTACAGAAATAGGGAGGGGTGTAGGGACTGGAGGAGGTTACAGAGAGATGGGGGGGTGTAGGGACTGGAGGAGGTTACAGAAATAGGGAGGGGTGTAGGGACTGGAGGAGGTTACAGAGATAGGGAGGTGTATAGGGACTGGAGGAGGTTACAGAGATAGGGAGGGTTGTAGGGGCTGGAGGAGGTTACAGAGATAGGGAGGGGTGTAGGGGCTGGAGGACGTTACAGAGATAGGGAGGGGTGTAGGGGCTGGAGGAGGTTACAGAGATAGGGAGGGGGTGTAGGGGCTGGAGGAGGTTACGGAGATAGGGAGGGGGTGTAGGGGCTGGAGGAGGTTACAGAGATAGGGAGGGGTGTAGGGGCTGGAGGAGGTTAGAGAGATAGGGAGGGGTGTAGGGGCTGGAGGAGGTTACAGAGATAGGGAGGGGTGTAGGGACTGGAGGAGGTTACAAAGATAGGTAGGGGCTGGAGGAGGTTACAGAGATAGGGAGGGGTGTAGAGGCTGGAGGAGGTTAGAGAGATAGGGAGGGGTGCAGGGGCTGGAGGAAGTTACAGAGATAGGGAGGGATGGAGGGGCTGGAACAGGTTACAGAAATAGGGAGGGGTGAAGGGACTGGAGGAGGTTACAGAGATAGGGAGGGACGTAGGGGCTGGAGGAGGTTACAGAGATAGGTGGGGGTGTAGGGGCTGGAACAGGTTACAGAGATAGGGAGGGTGTAGGGGCAGGAGGAGATTACAGAGATAGGGAGGGGTGTAGGGGCGGGAGGAGGTTACAGAGATAGGGAGGTGTGTAGGGGCTGGAGGAGGTTACAGAGATAGGGGGGGTGTAGGGGCAGGAGGAGGTTACAGAGATAGGGAGGGGTGTAGGGGCTGGAGGAGGTTACAGAGATAGGAGGTGTAGGGGCAGGAGGAGGTTACAGAGATAGGGAGGGGTGTAGGGACTGGAGGAGGTTACAGAGCAGAGATAGGGAGGGGTGTAGGCGCTGGAGGAGGTTACAGCGATAGGGAGGGGTGTAGGGGCTGGAGGAGGTTACAGAGATAGGGAGGGGTGTAGGGGCTGGAGGAGGTTACAGAGATAGGGAGATGTGTAGGGACTGGAGGAGGTTCAGAGATAGGGAGGTGTATAGGGACTGGAGGAGGTTACAGAGATAGGGAGGTGTATAGGGACTGGAGGAGGTTACAGAGATAGTGGGGTGTAGGGACTGGAGGAGGTTACAGAGATAGGGAGGGGTGTAGGGACTGGAGGAGGTTACAGAGAGAGGGAGGGGTGTAGGGACTGGAGGAGGTTACAGAGATAGGGAGGGGTGTAGGGACTGGAGGAGGTTACAGAGAGATGGGGGGGTGTAGGGACTGTAGGAGGTTACAGAGATAGGGAGGGGTGTAGTGGCTTGAGGAGGTTACAGAAATAGGGAGGGGTGTAGGGACTGGAGGAGGTTACAGAAATAGGGAGGAGTGTAGGGACTGGAGGAGGTTACAGAGAGATGGGGGGGTGTAGGGACTGGAGGAGGTTACAGAAATAGGGAGGGGTGTAGGGACTGGAGGGGGTTACAGAGAGATGGGGGGGTGTAGGGACTGGAGGAGGTTACAGAGATAGGGAGGGTTGTAGGGGCTGGAGGAGGTTACAGAGATGGGGGGGTGTAGGGACTGGAGGAGGTGATGGAGATAGGTGAGGTGTAGGGACTGGAGGAGGTGATGGAGATAGGGAGGGGTGTAGGGGCTGGGGGAGGTTACAGAGATGGGGGATGTAGGGACTGGAGGAGGTTACAGAGATAGGGGGGGTGTAGGGGCTGGAGGAGGTTACAGAGATGGGGGGGTGTAGGGACTGGAGGAGGTTACAGAGATAGGGAGGGTTGTAGGGGCTGGAGGAGGTTACAGAGATAGGGAGGGTTGTAGGGGCTGGAGGAGGTTACAGAGATAGGGAGGGGTGTAGGGGCTGGAGGACGTTACAGAGATAGGGAGGGGTGTAGGGGCTGGAGGAGGTTACAGAGATAGGGAGGGGGTGTAGGGGCTGGAGGAGGTTACGGAGATAGGGAGGGGGTGTAGGGGCTGGAGGAGGTTACAGAGATAGGGAGGGGTATAGGGGCTGGAGGACGTTACAGAGATAGGGAGGGGTGTAGGGGCTGGAGGAGGTTACAGAGATAGGGAGGGGTGTAAGGGCTGGAGGAGGTTACAGAGATAGGGAGGTGTGTAGGGGCTGGAGGAGGTTACAGAGATAGGGAGGGGTGTAGGGGCTGGAGGAGGTTACAGAGATAGGGATGGGTGTAGGGGCTGGAGGAGATTACAGAGATAGGGAGGGGTGTAGGGGCTGGAGGAGGTTACAGAGATAGGGAGGGGTGTAGGGGCTGGAGGAGGTTACAGAGATAGGGAGATGAGTAGGGACTGGAGGAGGTTCAGAGATAGGGAGGTGTATAGGGACTGGAGGAGGTTACAGAGATAGGGAGGTTTCCAGGGGCTGGACGAGGTTTTTGAGATAGGTAGGGGCTGGAGGATGTTACAGAGATAGGTAGGGGCCTGGAGGAGGTTACAGGGATAGGGAGGGATGTAGGGGCTGGAGGAGGTTACAGAGATAGGGAGGGTGTAGGGGCAGGAGGAGATTACAGAGATAGGGTGGGGTGTAGGGACTGGAGGAGGTTACAGAGATGGGGGGTGTAGGGGCAGGAGGAGGTTACAGAGATAGGGAGGGGTGTAGGGGCTGGAGGAGGTTACAGAGATAGGGGGGTGTAGGGGCAGGAGGAGGTTAGAGATAGGGAGGGGTGTAGGGACTGGAGGAGGTTACAGAGATAGGGAGGGGTGTAGGCGCTGGAGGAGGTTACAGCGATAGGGAGGGGTGTAGGGGCTGGAGGAGTTTACAGAGATCGGGAGAGGTGTAGGGGCTGGAGGAGGTTACAGAGATAGGGATGGGTGTAGGGACTGGAGGAGGTTACAGAGATAGGGAGGTGCATAGGGACTGGAGGAGTTTACAGAGATAGGGAGGGTTTTCTGGGCTGGAGGAGGTTACAGAGATTGGGAGGGTTTAGGTGCTGAGGAGGTTACAGAGATAGGGAGGGGTGTAGGGGCTGGAGGAGGTTACAGAGATAGGGACTGGTGTAGGGTCTGGAGGAGGTTACAGAGATAGGGAGGGATGTAGGGGCTGGAGGAGTTACAGAGATAGGGAGGGGGTGTAGGGGCTGCAGGAGGTTACAGAGATATGGAGGGGTTAGGGGCTGTAGGACGTTACAGAGATAGGGAGGGTGTAGGGGCTGGAGGAGTTACAGAGATAGGGAGGGGTGTAGGCGCTGGAGGAGGTTACAGAGATAGGGAGGTGTGTAGGGCTTGGAGGAGTTTACAGAGATGGGAGGGTGTAGAGGCTGGAGGAGGTTACAGAGATAGGGATGGGTGTAGGGCTGGAGGAAGTTACAGAGATAGGGAGGGGTGTAGGGGCTGGAGGAGGTTTACAGAGATAGGGGGGGTGTAGGGGCTGGAGGAGGTTACAGAGATGGGGGGGTGTAGGGACTGGAGGAGGTTACAGAGATAGGGAGGGTTGTAGGGGCTGGAGGAGGTTACAGAGATAGGGAGGGTTGTAGGGGCTGGAGGACGTTACAGAGATAGGGAGGGGTGTAGGGGCTGGAGGAGGTTACAGAGATAGGGAGGGGGTGTAGGGGCTGGAGGAGGTTACGGAGATAGGGAGGGGGTGTAGGGGCTGGAGGAGGTTACAGAGATAGGGAGGGGTATAGGGGCTGGAGGAGGTTACAGAGATGGGGAGGGGTGTAGGGGCTGGAGGAGGTTACAGAGATAGGGAGGGGTGTAAGGGCTGGAGGAGGTTACAGAGATAGGGAGGTGTGTAGGGGCTGGAGGAGGTTACAGAGATAGGGAGGGGTGTAGGGGCTGGAGGAGGTTACGGAGCTAGGGATGGGTGTAGGGGCTGGAGGAGATTACAGAGATAGGGAGGGGTGTAGGGGCTGGAGGAGGTTACAGAGATAGGTAGGGGTGTAGGGGCTGGTGGAGGTTACAAAGATAGGTAGGGGCTGGAGGAGGTTACAGAGATAGGGAGGGGTGTAGGGGCTGGAGGAGGTTAGAGAGATAGGGAGGGGTGCAGGGGCTGGAGGAAGTTACAGAGATAGGGAGGGATGGAGGGGCAGGAACAGGTTACAGAAATAGGGAGGGGTGAAGGGACTGGAGGAGGTTACAGAGATAGGGTGGGACGTAGGGGCTGGAGGAGGTTACAGAGATAGGTGGGGGTGTAGGGGCTGGAGGAGGTTACAGAGATAGGTAGGGGCTGGAGGATGTTACAGAGATAGGTAGGGGCTGGAGGAGGTTACAGGGATAGGGAGGGATGTAGGGGCTGGAGGAGGTTACAGAGATAGGGAGGGTGTAGGGGCAGGAGGAGATTACAGAGATAGGGTGGGGTGTAGGGACTGGAGGAGGTTACAGAGATGGGGGGTGTAGGGGCAGGAGGAGGTTACAGAGATAGGGAGGGGTGTAGGGGCTGGAGGAGGTTACAGAGATAGGGGGGTGTAGGGGCAGGAGGAGGTTAGAGATAGGGAGGGGTGTAGGGACTGGAGGAGGTTACAGAGATAGGGAGGGGTGTAGGCGCTGGAGAAGGTTACAGCGATAGGGAGGGGTGTAGGGGCTGGAGGAGTTTACAGAGATCGGGAGAGGTGTAGGGGCTGGAGGAGGTTACAGAGATAGGGATGGGTGTAGGGACTGGAGGAGGTTACAGAGATAGTGAGGTGCATAGGGACTGGAGGAGGTTACAGAGATAGGGAGGGGTGTAGGGACTGGAGGAGGTTCAGAGATAGGGAGGTGTATATGGACTGGAGGAGGTTACAGAGATAGGGGGGTGTAGGGACTGGAGGAGGTTACAGAGATAGGGAGGGGTGTAGGGACTGGAGGAGGTTACAGAGAGAGGGAGGGGTGTAGGGACTGGAGGAGGTTACAGAGATAGGGAGGTGTATAGGGACTGGAGGAGGTTACAGAGATAGGGAGGTGTATAGGGACTGGAGGAGGTTACAGAGATAGGGGGGTGTAGGGACTGGAGGAGGTTACAGAGATAGGGAGGGGTGTAGGGACTGGAGGAGGTTACAGAGAGAGGGAGGGGTGTAGGGACTGGAGGAGGTTACAGAGATAGGGAGGGGTGTAGGGACTGGAGGAGGTTACAGAGAGATGGGGGGGTGTAGGGACTGTAGGAGGTTACAGAGATAGGGAGGGGTGTAGTGGCTGGAGGAGGTTACAGAAATAGGGAGGGGTGTAGGGACTGGAGGAGGTTACAGAAATAGGGAGGGGTGTAGGGACTGGAGGAGGTTACAGAGAGATGGGGGGGTGTAGGGACTGGAGGAGGTTACAGAAATAGGGAGGGGTGTAGGGACTGGAGGAGGTTACAGAGAGATGGGGGGGTGTAGGGACTGGAGGAGGTTACAGAGATAGGGAGGGTTGTAGGGGCTGGAGGAGGTTACAGAGATGGGGGGGTGTAGGGACTGGAGGAGGTGATGGAGATAGGTGAGGTGTAGGGACTGGAGGAGGTGATGGAGATAGGGAGGGGTGTAGGGGCTGGGGGAGGTTACAGAGATGGGGGATGTAGGGACTGGAGGAGGTTACAGAGATAGGGGGGGTGTAGGGGCTGGAGGAGGTTACAGAGATGGGGGGGTGTAGGGACTGGAGGAGGTTACAGAGATAGGGAGGGTTGTAGGGGCTGGAGGAGGTTACAGAGATAGGGAGGGGTGTAGGGGCTGGAGGACGTTACAGAGATAGGGAGGGGTGTAGGGGCTGGAGGAGGTTACAGAGATAGGGAGGGGGTGTAGGGGCTGGAGGAGGTTACGGAGATAGGGAGGGGGTGTAGGGGCTGGAGGAGGTTACAGAGATAGGGAGGGGTATAGGGGCTGGAGGACGTTACAGAGATAGGGAGGGGTGTAGGGGCTGGAGGACGTTACAGAGATAGGGAGGGGTGTAAGGGCTGGAGGAGGTTACAGAGATAGGGAGGTGTGTAGGGGCTGGAGGAGGTTACAGAGATAGGGAGGGGTGTAGGGGCTGGAGGAGGTTACAGAGATAGGGATGGGTGTAGGGGCTGGAGGAGATTACAGAGATAGGGAGGGGTGTAGGGGCTGGTGGAGGTTACAGAGATAGGTAGGGGTGTAGGGACTGGTGGAGGTTACAAAGATAGGTAGGGGCTGGAGGAGGTTACAGAGATAGGGAGGGGTGTAGGGGCTGGAGGAGGTTAGAGAGATAGGGAGGGGTGCAGGGGCTGGAGGTAGTTACAGAGATAGGGAGGGATGGAGGGGCAGGAACAGGTTACAGAAATAGGGAGGGGTGAAGGGACTGGAGGAGGTTACAGAGATAGGGTGGGACGTAGGGGCTGGAGGAGGTTACAGAGATAGGTGGGGGTGTAGGGGCTGGAGGAGGTTACAGAGATAGGTAGGGGCTGGAGGATGTTACAGAGATAGGTAGGGGCTGGAGGAGGTTACAGGGATAGGGAGGGATGTAGGGGCTGGAGGAGGTTACAGAGATAGGGAGGGTGTAGGGGCAGGAGGAGATTACAGAGATAGGGTGGGGTGTAGGGACTGGAGGAGGTTACAGAGATGGGGGGTGTAGGGGCAGGAGGAGGTTACAGAGATAGGGAGGGGTGTAGGGGCTGGAGGAGGTTACAGAGATAGGGGGGTGTAGGGGCAGGAGGAGGTTAGAGATAGGGAGGGGTGTAGGGACTGGAGGAGGTTACAGAGATAGGGAGGGGTGTAGGCGCTGGAGGAGGTTACAGCGATAGGGAGGGGTGTAGGGGCTGGAGGAGTTTACAGAGATCGGGAGAGGTGTAGGGGCTGGAGGAGGTTACAGAGATAGGGATGGGTGTAGGGACTGGAGGAGGTTACAGAGATAGGGAGGTGCATAGGGACTGGAGGAGGTTACAGAGATAGGGAGGGGTGTAGGGACTGGAGGAGGTTCAGAGATAGGGAGGTGTATATGGACTGGAGGAGGTTACAGAGATAGGGGGGTGTAGGGACTGGA
The DNA here is from genome assembly GCF_017639515.1 of Carcharodon carcharias. Classification (NCBI taxonomy): domain Eukaryota; kingdom Metazoa; phylum Chordata; class Chondrichthyes; order Lamniformes; family Lamnidae; genus Carcharodon; species Carcharodon carcharias. The sequence goes on from NW_024470726.1 coordinate 152,208, forward strand.
GGAGGTTACAGAGATAGGGAGGGGTGTAGGGACTGGAGGAGGTTACAGAGAGAGGGAGGGGTGTAGGGACTGGAGGAGGTTACAGAGATAGGGAGGGGTGTAGGGACTGGAGGAGGTTACAGAGAGATGGGGGGGTGTAGGATCTGGAGGAGGTTACAGAGATAGGGAGAGGTGTAGTGGCTGGAGGAGGTTACAGAAGTAGGGAGGGGTGTAGGGACTGGAGGAGGTTACAGAAATAGGGAGGGGTGTAGGGACTGGAGGAGGTTACAGAGAGATGGGGGGGTGTAGGGACTGGAGGAGGTGATGGAGATAGGTGAGGTGTAGGGACTGGAGGAGGTGATGGAGATAGGGAGGGGTGTAGGGGCTGGGGGAGGTTACAGAGATGGGGGATGTATGGACTGGAGGAGGTTACAGAGATAGGGGGGGTGTAGGGGCTGGAGGAGGTTACAGAGATGGGGGGGTGTAGGGACTGGAGGAGGTTACAGAGATAGGGAGGGTTGTAGGGGCTGGAGGAGGTTACAGAGATAGGGAGGGTTGTAGGGGCTGGAGGACGTTACAGAGATAGGGAGGGGTGTAGGGGCTGGAGGTGGTTACAGAGATAGGGAGGGGGTGTAGGGGCTGGAGGAGGTTACGGAGATAGGGAGGGGGTGTAGGGGCTGGAGGAGGTTACAGAGATAGGGAGGGGTATAGGGGCTGGAGGAGGTTACAGAGATGGGGAGGGGTGTAGGGGCTGGAGGAGGTTACAGAGATAGGGAGGGGTGTAAGGGCTGGAGGAGGTTACAGAGATAGGGAGGTGTGTAGGGGCTGGAGGAGGTTACAGAGATAGGGAGGGGTGTAGGGGCTGGAGGAGGTTACAGAGATAGGGATGGGTGTAGGGGCTGGAGGAGATTACAGAGATAGGGAGGGGTGTAGGGGCTGGAGGAGGTTACAGAGATAGGTAGGGGTGTAGGGGCTGGTGGAGGTTACAAAGATAGGTAGGGGCTGGAGGAGGTTACAGAGATAGGGAGGGGTGTAGGGGCTGGAGGAGGTTAGAGAGATAGGGAGGGGTGCAGGGGCTGGAGGAAGTTACAGAGATAGGGAGGGATGGAGGGGCAGGAACAGGTTACAGAAATAGGGAGGGGTGAAGGGACTGGAGGAGGTTACAGAGATAGGGTGGGACGTAGGGGCTGGAGGAGGTTACAGAGATAGGTGGGGGTGTAGGGGCTGGAGGAGGTTACAGAGATAGGTAGGTGCTGGAGGATGTTACAGAGATAGGTTGGGGCTGGAGGAGGTTACAGGGATAGGGGGGGATGTAGGGGCTGGAGGAGGTTACAGAGATAGGGAGGGTGTAGGGGCAGGAGGAGATTACAGAGATAGGGTGGGGTGTAGGGACTGGAGGAGGTTACAGAGATGGGGGGTGTAGGGGCAGGAGGAGGTTACAGAGATAGGGAGGGGTGTAGGGGCTGGAGGAGGTTACAGAGATAGGGGGGTGTAGGGGCAGGAGGAGGTTAGAGATAGGGAGGGGTGTAGGGACTGGAGGAGGTTACAGAGATAGGGAGGGGTGTAGGCACTGGAGGAGGTTACAGCGATAGGGAGGGGTGTAGGGGCTGGAGGAGTTTACAGAGATCGGGAGAGGTGTAGGGGCTGGAGGAGGTTACAGAGATAGGGATGGGTGTAGGGACTGGAGGAGGTTACAGAGATAGGGAGGTGCATAGGGACTGGAGGAGGTTACAGAGATAGGGAGGGGTTTAGGGACTGGAGGAGGTTCAGAGATAGGGAGGTGTATATGGACTGGAGGAGGTTACAGAGATAGGGGGGTGTAGGGACTGGAGGAGGTTACAGAGATAGGGAGGGGTGTAGGGACTGGAGGAGGTTACAGAGAGAGGGAGGGGTGTAGGGACTGGAGGAGGTTACAGAGATAGGGAGGGGTGTAGGGACTGGAGGAGGTTACAGAGAGATGGGGGGGTGTAGGGACTGGAGGAGGTTACAGAGATAGGGAGAGGTGTAGTGGCTGGAGGAGGTTACAGACGTAGGGAGGGGTGTAGGGACTGGAGGAGGTTACAGAAATAGGGAGAGGTGTAGGGACTGGAGGAGGTTACAGAGAGATGGGGGGGTGTAGGGACTGGAGGAGGTTACAGAAATAGGGAGGGGTGTAGGGACTGGAGGAGGTTACAGCGAGATGGAGGGGTGTAGGGACTGGAGGAGGTTACAGAGATAGGGAGGGGTGTAGGGGCTGGAGGAGGTTACAGAGATAGGGAGGGTTGTAGGGGCTGGAGGAGGTTACAGAGATAGGGGGGGTGTAGGGACTGGAGGAGGTGATGGAGATAGATGAGGTGTAGGGACTGGAGGAGGTGATGGAGATAGGGAGGGGTGTAGGGGCTGGGGGAGGTTACAGAGATGGGGGGTGTAGGGACTGGAGGAGGTGATGGAGATAGGGAGGGGTGTAGGGGCTGGGGGAGGTTACAGAGATGGGGGGTGTAGGGGCTGGGGGAGGTAACAGAGATAGGGAGGGGTGTAGGAGCTGGAGGAGGTTACAGAGATAGGGGGGGTGTAGGGACTGGAGGAGGTTACAGAGATGGGGGGGTGTAGGGACTGGAGGAGGTTCAGAGATAGGGAGGTGTATATGGACTGGAGGAGGTTACAGAGATAGGGAGGGGTGTAGGGACTGGGACGTAATGTGAGCACAGAGGGGTGATGGGTGAATGGAGATTTGCAATGAGCTGAACTTCACAGAGACCCCCAGCTGGAGCACTCTGTCCAATCCTGGGCTCCGCACTTTAGGAAGGAGATCGAGGCCTTGGAGAGGCTGCAGAGGGAGATTCACCCAGAATGGGACCAGGGATGAGGGGCTTCAGTCCGTGTGGGAGAGACTGGGAGGAGCTGGGATTGTTCACCTTAGAGTGGAGGAGGTTAAGGGGGAGATTGAATCAAGGCTTTCGGAATCAGCAAGGGGGTTTGGACAGAGTAAATAAGGATAAACTGTTTCCACTGGGCAGGAGGGTCGGTAACCAGAGGGGACACAGATTGAAGAGAATCGGGGAAAAAACCAGAGGGGGAGATGAGGAGAATTTTTTTATTTACACAGTGAGTTGTTGTGATCTAGAAGGCGCTGCCTGAAAGGGCGGTGGAAGCAGATTCAATAGGAACTTTCAAAAGGGGGAATCGAATAAATACATATGCAGGGCTCTGGGGGAATGATTCGGGGGAGTTGGTGGTGCTGAAACTGGTGGAGCTCCTTGAGAAATGGCATGCAAGTGTGTGGACTTGTGTCACGTAGACAAACATACAGAGAAAATCTTGTCTTGATCTAGAGAGAGAAAATGAACAGCCCAGCCCAACATAAACACAGCAAACACAAACAGAGCAGAGAGAATCAAATCATTTCCATCTGCACATTCCTCATTGTAATTCCATCTATGGGATAATTCAAAGATCACGGTTCATTCATTATCTGTTCTGTCTTCCCACAGCCCCTCCCTATCTCTGTAACCTACTCCAGCCCCTACACCCCTCCCTATCTCTGTAACCTACTCCAGCCCCTACACCCCTCCCTATCTCTGTAACCTCCTCCAGCCCCTACACCCCTCCCTATCTCTGTAACCTCCTCCAGCCCCTACACTCTTCGCTATCTCTGTAACCTCCTTCAGCCCCTACACCCCTCCCTATCTCTGTAACCTCCTCCAGCCCCTACACCTTTCCCTATCTCTGTAACCTCCTCCAGCCCCTACACCCCCTCCCTATCTCTGTAACTTCCTCCAGCCCCTTCACCCCTCCCTATCTCTGTAACCTCCTCCAGCCCCTACACCCCTCCCTATCTCTGTAACCTCCTCCAGCACCCACACCCCTCCCTATCTCTGTAACCTCCTCCAGCCCCTACACCCCTCCCTATCTCTGTAACCTCCTCCAGCCCCTACACCCTGCCCTATCTCCGTAACGTCCTCCAGCCCCCACACCCCTCCCTATCTCTGTAACCTCCTCTAGCTCCTACACCCCTCCCTATCGCTGTAACCTCCTCCAGCCCCTACAACTCTCCGAGATCTCTGCTCTCTTCCAATTCCGTCCTCTTGCCCATCCCCCAATTCCCATCGCTCCACCATTGGCGGCCGTGCCTTCAGCTGCCTGGGGGGTGGGGGGGGCCCTGTGCTCTGGAATTCCCTCCCTAAGCCTCTCCCTCTCTCTCTCCTCCTTAATGATGCTTCTTAAACTTTGTCACCTGTCCCTAATATTTCCTTTTGTAATCAGTGTTTTCCCTGAGTTACACTCTTTTGAATGCCCAGATGTTTTATTATGGCTGAAGGCACAGTACATATGCAAGTTGCTCTTTATGGGGTATGTGGAACATTCCTTGTTGCAGTCCTACTCCGGCCCCCTTCCACAACTCTTTCTCCGGTACATCAGAGATTACTTCGGTGCTGCTTCATGCTCTCGTCGGGACTTGGAAAAATTTATTAATTTTGCTTCCAATCTCCACCGCTCCATCATTTTCACATGGTCCATCTCTGACACTTCCCTTCCCTTCCTTGACCTCTCTGTCTCAATCTCTGGTGATAGACTGTCCACCAATATCCATTACAAGCCTACCGACTCCCACAGCTACCTTGACTACAGCTCCTCACACCCCGCTTCCTGTAAGGACTCCATCCCATTCTCTCAGTTCCTTCGCCTCCGTCGCATCTGTTCCGATGATGCTACATTCAAAAACAGTTCCTCTGACATGTCCTCCTTCTTCCTTAACCGAGGTTTTCTACCCACGGTCGTTGACAGGGCCCTCAACCGTGTCCGGCCCATCTCCCGCGCATCCGCCCTCACACCTTCTTCTCCCTCCCAGAAACATGATAGGGTCCCCCTTGTCCTCACTTATCACCCCACCAGCCTCCGCATTCAAAGGATCATCCTCCGCCATTTCCGCCAACTCCAGCATGATGCCACCACCAAACACATCTTCCCTTCACCGCCTCCCGGCGGCATTCCACAGGGATCGTTCCCTCTGGGACACCCTGGTCCACTCCTCCATCACCCCCTACTCCTCAACCCCCTCCCACGGCACCTTCCCATGCAACCGCAGAAGGTGCAACACCTGCCCCTTTACTTCCCCCCTCCTCACCATCCAAGGGCCCAAACACTCCTTTCAAGTGAAGCAGCATTTCACTTGCACTTCCCTCAACTTAGTCTACTGCATTCACTGCTCCCAATGTGGTCTCCTCTACATTGGAGAGACCAAACGCAGACTGGGTGTCCGCTTTGCAGAACACCTTCGGTCTGTCCGCAAGAATGACCCAGACCTCCCTGTCGCTTGCCATTTTAACACTCCACCCTGCTCTCTTGCCCACATGTCCGTCCTTGGCCTGCTGCATTGTTCCAGTGAAGCCCAACGCAAACTGGAGGAACAGCACCTCATCTTCCGACTGGGCACTTTACAGCCTTCCGGACTGAATATTGAGTTCAACAAATTCAGATCATGAACTCTCTCCTCCATCCCCACCCCCTTTCCGATCCCCCTTTTTCCAATAATTCATAATTTTAAAAAAAATTTTCTTTTCCCAACTATTTTTAAATTTATTTCGATCTATTGTTTTATCTCCACCTTTTAGCCCATTTCGAACCCTTCCCCACACCCACCCCCACTAGGGCCATCTGCCACTAGCTTGCTACCCTTAATGTCCCCATTAACACATCCTTTAGATAATATCACCACCATCAACACCCTTTTGTCCTTTTGTCTAGGACATCTTAGGCAGTCTCTTCTTGACCTCCACCTATCACTGGCCCCCCCATCGAGCTCCTCCTGTCCCACCACCCCCCTTCTACCAGCTTATATTTCATCTAATTTCTATATGTCTTAGTTCTGATGAAGGGTCATACAGACTCAGAACATCAACTGTATCTCTCTCCGCAGATGTTGTCAGACCTGCTGAGTTTTTCCAGGTATTTTTGTTTTTGTTCTAGATTTCCAGCATTCGCAGTATTTTGCTTTTCTGCAAGTTGCTGGTTGGCCACTAAATAGGGAGCTGTCATTGGTCAACTCCATCTGGTGGGCACTAGCTTGCAGGCAGCTACACCTACTGGTGAAGCTGCTCGTGGCACCCAGATCATGAACAGCCGATTTGTTAACGGTGTTCAGATCAGATAAGGCTGAGAATTTCCTCCAGTGCATCTGACAATCGGATGGTGGGAAAGCAACAGGAAACCCTGGGGGTGTGTAATTAGTCCAGAGAAGGATATTGCCCTACACCCCTCCCTATCTCTGTAACCTCCTCCAGCCCCTACACCCCTCCCTATCTCTGTAACCTTCTCCAGCCCCTACAACCCTCCCTATCTCTGTAACCCCCTCCAGCCCCTACAACCCTCCCTATCTCTGTAACCTCCTCCAGCCCCTACACCCCTCCCTATCTCTGTAACCTCCTCCAGCCCCTACACCCCTCCCTATCTCTGTAACTTCCTCCAACCCCTACATCCCTCCCTATCTCTGTAACCTCCTTCAGCCCCTACACCCCTCCTTATCTCCGTAACCCCCTCCAGCCCCTACACCCCTCCCTATCTCTGTAACCCCTTCCAGCCCCTACACCCCTCCCTATCTCTGTAACTTCCTCCAACCCCTACATCCCTCCCTATCTCTGTAACCTCCTTCAGCCCCTACACCCTTCCCTATCTCTGTAACCCCCCTCCAGCCCCTACACCCCTCCCTATCTCTGTAACCTCCTCCAGCCCTTACACCCCTCACTATCTCTGTAACCTCCTCCAGCCCCTACAACCCTCCCTATCTCTGTAACCTCCTCCAGCCCCAACATCTCTCCCTATCTCTGTAACCTCCTCCAGCCCCTACTCCCCTCCCTATCTCTGTAACCTCCTCCCGCCCCAACATCCCTCCCTATCTCTGTAACCTCCGCCAGCCCCTACACCCCTCCCTATCTCTGTAACCTCCTTCAGTCCTTACACACCTCCCTATCTCTGTAACTTCCTCCAGCCCCTACACCCCTCCCTATCTCTGTAACCTCCTCCAGCCCCTACACCCCTCCCTATCTCTGTAACATCCTCCAGCCCCTACATCCCTCTCTATCTCTGTAACCTCCTCCAGCCCCTACAACCCTCCGAGATCTCTGCGCTCCTCCAATTCCGGCCTCTTGCCCATCCCCCGATTCCCATCGCTCCACCATTGGCGGCCGTGCCTTCAGCTGCCTGGGGGGGGCCCTGAGCTCTGGAATTCCCTCCCTAAACCTCTCCACCCACATCTGTCTCTCTCTCTCTCTCTTCCTTTAAGACGCTCCTGAAAGCCGACCTCTTTGATCGAGCTTCTTGTCACCTGACCCTAGATATCTCCTTCTGTGGCTGTCAAATTTTACACACAAACGTGTGAATTAGGGGAAGAGGCCTTTCGGCGCCTCGAGCCTGTTCTGCCAATCAATCAGATCGCGGCTGATCTGAATGTGACCTGAACCCCACATTCCCACCAACCCCCGATAACCTTTCACCCCCTTGTTAGTCAAGAATCTATCTACGCCTGCATTAAAAAGTATTCATTGACCCTGTCCCCACCCATCTCTGGGGAAAACATTTCTGAAGGTTCACGACCCTCTGAGAGAAGAAAAGTGTCTCCTCATCCCCGTCTTAAATGAGGGACCCCTTATTTTTAAACCGTGTCCCCCTAGTCTCTCCCACAAGAGGAAACACCCTCTCAGCATCCATCCTGTCAAGTCCCCTCAGGATCTGATATATTTCAATAAGATCACCTCTCATTCTTCCAAACTCCAATGGATACAGGTCCAACCTGTCCAACTTTTCCTCATAAAATAACAACCCCACCCCCCATCCCAGGTAACAGTTGTTCACCTGAAAACATTCCGGTGAAGTACTGAGGTGCTACATGAATGCAGGTGGTTGTTGTTGGAAGGGTTGGGTGTCACTTACTGCAGTCATTGGTCGTGTCTGGTAGGTAATAGCCCACCATCTCCTCCAGCCTCAGCAACGTGGGGTCTCCTCCAGCCAGCATCGCCTGGCACCCCCCCCGGAGCTCAGGAAGGTCGCGACCCGGGAGGAGACGATTGCCTGTGTCTGCTCCGTCATGGCACCGGCCCTCTCCCGCAGCTTCTCCTCCTTGCTGCTGACCGGCTCTTGGACATCATCCAATGCCAGCGTGAAGGACTCCCTCAAGTGAAAGGCCACCTGGAGGTCAGAGGGGAAAAGGCGAGGTGAGGGTCACTTGTGGGAGCTGTGAGGAATGACATTCTCTCTCTGTCGGCACCGATCCCCATTTTGTTTTGTCCTCAGGATTGGGGAGCAGGTTGGCTGCCAATGGCCGCCACCAACTATCCTTCACTGATAGGTCAGAATGTCACAGCTTTGGAAGGATGAAGGCAGGGGCCACCCCATTGGGTCTCAGTCTTTCCCATTGGTTAGAGTCTTTCCAAATGGGTTAGGGTCTTTCCCATTGGATCAGGGTCTTTCCCATTCAGTTAGAGTCTGTCCCAATGAATCAGAGTCTTTCCCATTGGGTTAGAGTCTTTCCCATTGGGTTAGAGTCTTTCCCAATGGATCAGAGTCTTTCCCATTGGGTTAGAGTCTTTCCCATTGGGTTAGAGTCTTTCCCATTAGAATAGAATTTTTCCCAATGGATTAGAGTCTGTCCCAATGGATCAAGTCTTTCCCATTGGTTAGAGTCTTTCCGAATGGATCAGAGTCTTTCCCAATGGATCAGAGTCTGACCCAATGGATTAGAGTCTGTCCCATTGGTTTAGAGTCTTTCCAAATGGATCAGAGTCTGTCCCACTGGGTTAGCGTCTTTCTGAATGGATCAGAATCTTTCCATTGGATTAGAGTTTTTCCCAATGGATCAGAGTCTTTCCCATTGGGTTAGAGTCTTTGCCAATAGATTAGCGTCCTTCCTACTGGGTTAGAGTCTTTCCCATTGGTTAGAGTCTGTCCCAATGAATCAGAGTCTTTCCCATTGGGTTAGAGTCTTTCCCAATGGATTAGAGTCTGACCCAATGGATCAGAGTCTTTCCCATTGGGTTAGAGTATTTCCCATTGGTTACAGTCTATCCCAATGGATCAGAGTCTTTCCCAATGGATTAGGATGTCCCATTAGATTAAAGTCTTTCCCATTGGATTAGAGTCCTTCCCATTGGTTAGATTTTTTCCCAATGGATCAGAATCTATCCCAATGGATTAGAGTCTTTCCCATTGGGTTAGAGTCTTTCTCATTGGGTTAGAGTCTTTCCCATTGGTTAGAGTCTTTCCGAATGGATTAGAGTCTGTCAAATTGATCAGTCTTTTCCAAAGGATTAGAGTCTGTCCCATTGGATTAGGATGTCCCATTGGATTAAAGTCTTTTCCATTGGATTAGAGTCCTTCCCATTGGTTAGATTCTTTCCCAATGGATCAGAATCTGTCCCAATAGATTAAAGTCTTTCCGAATGGATCAGAATCCTTCCCTTTGGATTAGAGTCTTTCCAAATGGATCAGAGGTTTTCCAAATGGATCAGAGTATTTCCCAATGGATTAGAGTCTGTCCCAATTGTTTCCCAATGGATTAGAGTCTGTCCCATTGGTTAGAGTCTTTCCGAATGGATCAGAAGTTTTCCCAATGGATCAGAGTCTTTCCGAATGGATCAGAGGTTTTCCAAATGGATCAGAGTCTGTCCCAATGGTTCAGAGTCTTTCCCAATCGATTAGAGTTTGTCCCAACGGTTTTCCAATGGATTAGAGTCTGTCCCATTGGATTAGGGTCTTTCCCAATGGATTAATGTCTTTCACATTGGATTAGAATCCCTTTCCATTGAATTAGAGATTTTCCCAATGGATTTTGTCTTTCCCAATGGATTTTGTCTTTCCCATTTGGTTAGAGTCTTTCCCAATGGATTAGAGTCTTTCCCAATGGGGAAATTTTCCAATGGTTCAGTGCATAAAGGCACAATCCATCATGAAGTTGAGACACACGCAAGTTGGTGAGGCTCCTGACCTGTGATCTTCAAGTGCTAATCTAGCTGATCTCTGTTTATCGGATAGTAGAGGCAGTTGTAATGAATCTCAATTCCCTGGGGTTAGGGGAAAGGCGGGGAGGGGGCTGGGAAATGGTGCTGCACTGTCAGAGGCCTTCATCGGTTGATTGTAATCAAGTGACCCCCTGTTACATATGCGTATGTGTGTGTGTGTGTGTGTCATGTACGTGTGGGCTCATGTATGTGTGTGTGTGCGTGTGCACATTTGTGTATCTGTGCACACACGTGTGCGAGTGTTCCCACTTGCGACTGTGTGTTCAAGTGTGCACACGCGTGTGTGTGTGTGTGTGTGTGTGAGTGAGGGTGGGGTTGACCAGGTGAAGACAGGGTCAAACCAGGCCCTTCCTCCTCTGGCCAAATATCCCTCTGATCGCCAACTCTTGGATTAACGTGTGAAAAAATAGGGTATGGTACCTCATCCACCGACATCTGAAGTTTATCCAGCCGGTTGGAGGCCAATGTTTGGCTGAGGCAACTGTGAGACCAGGGGTGGGGGGAGAGAAGGGATAGACCAGTCAGTGACGCTCCAAAAGCTTTCTGCCTATTCCCCGGTACAGCTACATTGTGATACAACACCTCAGGGTGGCCCTTGAAGGTGGAGGGGGAGGGGAGGTGGGAAGGGGAGCAGTGCAGATTCACCGGAACGACCCCGGGGCTGAAAGGGTTAAACTCCGAGGGTGGGTCACACACACGCACTCGGCTTGTATTCCCCTCGAGGGTGGAAGATGAAGGGGCGATCGGTTCGAGGGGGTTTAAGATGATTAAAGGATTCGACAGAGAGAAACTGTTTCCTCCTGGGGAGGGGTGGGGGGGAGGGGGCAGAGGGGTCAGGAGGGAGTGGGGGAGGGGGCGTGGTGAGGCCTAGAATAAGATGGCGGTGGGGGGGAACAGAACCTTAAAATGAAAGTTCGGGGGTAATGCTGGGAAGCACCTCTTCACACAAAGGGGAGGGGGCACAGGTCGGCCATTGAATGACAGTACAGGCTCGAGGGGCTGAACAGCCTTCCCCTGTCCAGTGACCTAGATGTTCCACCCACTTAAGGACCCTCTAACCTCCGGCAATTTGAAGGCCTCATGTGGGGTGTGATGAACTCGCTGCACTTGAATCTTCAACTGAGCTGAACGAAGTAAACATTGCACATCCATCTCCTGAGCTAAACAGAGGCCTCTTTAGTTTCAGCTTTCCCTTTTTGTTAGTAAACAACAAAACAGGGGAGACAGTGGTGATGTCAATGGGCTAGTGATCCAGAGGCCCAGGCTAATCCTCTGGGGACATGGGTTCAAATCCCCCCACGGCAGCTGGTGGAATTTAAATTTAATGAATAAAATCTGGAATTGAAAAGCGAGTTTCAGCGATGGCAATCAAGGCAACCATCATGGATTGTGGTAAAAACCCCATCTGGTTCACTCATACCCCTTTAGGGAAGGGAAATCTGCCACCCTTACCCGGTCTGGTCTACATGTGACTCCAGACCCACAGGCATGTGGTTGACTCTTAACTGCCCCCTGAAAGGGCCGAGCAAGACCAGAGATGAGGAGAGATTTTATTCTTCCCCCCAGAGGCTCGTTGGTCTGTGGAATTCTCGTCCCCTGGAGACCAGCGGACGCTGGGTCCAAGGCCGAGTTTGGTTTTTGATGGAGAAGGAGGTTGAGGGTTTTGGGGGGGGGGGGGGGGGGGGGTTGGGGGGAGGCAGGAAAGTGGAGTTGAGTCCACAGCCAGACCAGCCACGATCTTATTGAACGGCAGAGCAGGCTCGAGGGGCTGAATGGCCTCCTCCTGCTCCTAAATTCGTGGGAGGCTTTCCCTTCCCAGGAACGTTGATGGAGGCGGTCACTACTGACCCGCACGCCGTTTTATTGAGCGATTTGGATTCGGGGCTGAGATTTAGGGTGACGGCCAGGGTGAGGCGCTGAGGTTTAGGGTCAGGACACTGAGTTTATGGTCCGGGACTGCAGACTCAGAAGCCAAGGCGATTTTTTTTTTGCCATTGTGTAAGATCAGAGCTGGCCGGCGCTGGGGGGTGGGGGGTTGGGGGTTGGGGGGGGGTGGGGGTGGTGCTTGTCCTGGATTTTGAGCTCAAGTCTCTGGCAGGGGGAGAGAGCCACAGCCGGAACCATCTCCGTGAGCAGAGATTCCTCTGTCAGAGCAGACCGATTCCGATCGCTCTCCCGGCAGCTCCCTGGGTGACCGGGTCCTTGATGTGAAGCTACGAAGCGGCGGGCTGCTTAACCCTTCACCCTCTCGGGCCGGCGCAGCTGCGTGAAATTCTCCTCGTGTCTAGAATCCCAAATTCCCGGAAGCCCTTTCGCAAGACGGGAGCAGCTGACGCTGGTCCACCATCGCGCGGGACAGATCACTGGGCTGCCTCAACGCATTTGGGACAGGAAAACATTTAGCCAACCGGTGCTGCTGTGACATGTGGACAGGTCCTCTGAATGGGAGCCAGTGTCTCGAGGTCACAGTTCAGAGCCCCAAACTGTTCACGGGCTTGAACAGCTTAAAGCCTCAAGAACGTAAGCGTGACCAGAAAGGCGGGGGGAGAGTTCGGTGTCTGGCTGCGTCTGTGCAGAGAGAAGCACAGTTAACGTTTCGAGTCCACTAATGACTCGAATGAATCGGAGATCCAGCAGTGACCTAGCGGTGTTGTCACTGTGGCTGGTATTCCAGAGACCCAGCCAGGGTAATGCTCTGGGGACCCGGGTTTGAATCCCCGGCTCGGCAAGTGGTGGAATTTGAATTCAATAGAAATCCTGATTTAGAAGTCGAATTGATTGTTGTAAAAACCTATCTGGTGCACTAAGCCCCCTTTAGGGAAGGAAATCAGCCATCCTGGTCTGGCCCCGATATGTGACTCCAGATCGGCAATAATGTGCTTGACTCTTAAATGCCCTCTGAACAAGGGCAATTAGGGATGGGCGATGAATGCTGGCCTGTCCAGCGATGCCCGAGTTCCGTGAACAAGTGTTAAAAATAATCTTTGGAGAGCTGCTCATTGTTGGTGTTTCTCAACCCATGTCGGAGGGTCAGCACTGAGGGAGAGCCGCACTGTCGGAGGGTCAGCACTGAGGGAGTGCCGCACTGTCGGAGGGTCAGTACTGAGGGAGTGCCGCACTGTCGGAGGGTCAGCGCTGAGGGAGTGCAGCACTGTCGGAGGGTCAGCGCTGAGGGAGTGCAGCACTGTCGGAGGGTCAGTACTGAGGGAGTGCTGCACTGTCAGAGGGTCAGTACTGAGGGAGCGCCGCACTGTCAGAGGGTCAGTATTGAGGGAGCGCCGCACTGTCAGAGGGTCAGTATTGAGGGAGCGCCGCACTGTCGGAGGGTCAGTACTGAGGGAGTGCCGCACTGTCGGAGGGTCAGTACTGAGGGAGTGCTGCACTGTCAGAGGGTCAGTACTGAGGGAGTGCTGCACTGTCAGAGGGTCAGTACTGAGGGAGCGCCGCACTGTCAGAGGGTCAGTATTGAGGGAGCGCCGCACTGTCAGAGGGTCAGTATTGAGGGAGCGCCGCACTGTCGGAGGGTCAGTACTGAGGGAGTGCCGCACTGTCGGAGGGTCAGTACTGAGGGAGCTCCGCACTGTCGGAGGGTCAGTGCTGAGGGAGTGCCGCACTGTCAGAGGGTCAGTACTGAGGGAGTGCTGCACTGTCAGAGGGTCAGTACTGAGGGAGTGCTGCACTGTCGGAGGGTCAGTGCTGAGGGAGTGCCGCACTGTCGGAGGGTCAGTACTGAGGGAGTGCTGCACTGTCAGAGGGTCAGCACTGAGGGAGCACCGCACTGTCAGAGGGTCAGTATTGAGGGAGCGCCGCACTGTCAGAGGGTCAGTATTGAGGGAGCGCCACACTGTCGGAGGGTCAGTACTGAGGGAGTGCCGCACTGTCGGAGGGTCAGTACTGAGGGAGCTCCGCACTGTCGGAGGTTCAGTACTGAGGGAGCGCGGCACTGTCAGAGGGTCAGTACTGAGGGAGTGCCGCACTGTCGGAGGGTCAGTACTGAGGGAGTGCCGCACTGTCAGAGGGTCAGTACTGAGGGAGTGCCGCACTGTCGGAGGGTCAGTACTGAGGGAGTGCCGCACTGTCGGAGGGTCAGTACTGAGGGAGTGCCGCACTGTCGGAGGGTCAGTACTGAGGGAGCGTCGCACTGTCGGAGGGTCAGTACTGAGGGAGCGCCGCACTGTCGGAGGGTCAGTACTGAGGGAGTGCCGCACTGTCGGAGGGTTAGTACTGAGGGAGTGCCGCACTGTCGGAGGGTTAGTACTGAGGGAGTGCTGCACTGTCGGAGGGTCCGTACTAAGGAAGCGCTGCAATGTTGGAGGGTCAGTACTGAGAGACTGCTGCACTGTTGGCAGAGCTGTGACGCCCTGACAGTGCCACGCACCGAGTACTGGCACTACGACAATGCTGTGCACCCTTAATATTGGCCCTCCGACAGTGAAGCACACCCTCAGTACTGACCGTCCGGCAGTGCGGCGCTCCCTCAGTACTGACCCTCCGACAGTGCGGCGCTCCCTCAGTACTGACCCTCCGACTGTGCGGCACTCCCTCAGTACTGACCCTCCGACAGTGCGGCGCTCGCTCAGTACTGACCCTCCGACAGTGCGGCGCTCCCTCAGTACTGACCCTCCGACAGTGCGGCGCTCCCTCAGTACTGACCCTCCGACAGTGCGGCGCTCCCTCAGTACTGACCCTGTGACAGTGCGGCGCTCCCTCAGTACTGACCCTGTGACAGTGCGGCACTCCCTCAGTACTGACCCTCCGACACTGCAGCGCTCCCTCAGTACTGAACCTCCGACACTGCGGCGCTCCCTCAGTACTGACCTTCCGACAGTGCCGCGCTCCCTCAGTACCGACCCTCCGACAATGCGGCGCTCCCTCAGTACTGACCCTCCGACAATGCATCGCTCCCTCAGTACTGACCCTCCGACAGTGCGGCGCTCCCTCAGTACTGACACTCCGACAGTGCGGCGCTCCCTCAGTACTGACCCTCCGACAGTGCGGCGCTCCCTCAGTACTGACCCTCCGACAGTGCGGCACTCCCTCAGTACTGACCCTCCGACAGTGCGGCGCTCCCTCAGTACTGACCCTCCGACAGTGCGGCGCTCCCTCAGTACTGACCCTCCGACAGTGCGGCGCTCCCTCAGTACTGACCCTCCGACAGTGCGGCATTCCCTCAGTACTGACCCTCCGACAGTGCGGCGCTCCCTCAGTACTGACCCTCTGACAGTGCGGCGCTCCCTCAGTACTGACCCTGTGACAGTGCGGCGCTCCCTCAGTACTGGCCCTCCGACAGTGCGGCGCTCCCTCAGTACTGACCCTCCGACAGTGCGGCGCTCCCTCAGTACTGACCCTCCGACAGTGCGGCGCTCCCTCAGTACTGACCCTCCGACAGTGCGGCGCTCCCTCAGTACTGACCCTCCGACAGTGCGGCGCTCCCTCAGTACTGACCCTCCGACAGTGCGGCGCTCCCTCAGTACTGACCCTCCGACAGTGCGGCGCTCCCTCAGTACTGACCCTCCGACAGTGCAGCAGGCGGAGTTGTGGCCAATACCTATCTCTGCCAACACTGACAATGAAACAGATGATCTGGGTCATTATCAAACTGATCTTTCTGGGTTCGTGCTGTGTACGAATTTCCTGCATTACACCAGTGATTACAATCGAAAAGAGAGTGCTTCATGGGCTGCAAAGTGCTTTGGGAAGTCTCGAGGTTCGGGATAGACGCTGTACAGACACGCACACACACACGTAGAAGCTGCAAGGTCCCTTTTATTCAGCATTTCACCGTCAGCCGGGGAAGCAGACATTGAAACAAGTGGAATTGTAACGCTAATCGCTAGGCAGGCCTGTGTTCAGAGAGAGTGACCAACAAGGTCCAAACATGACCTCTCTGTTGCAACTATTTAATCGGTTCGTGTGACAAGAATACAGGACTGTCAGGGGAAAAGGTGTAGGAGGCACCCTGTCCTGTTTGGGGAGGGTTGAAAAGAGGTGGGGGAGGGGGTAGGACCCCTTCCATTTCAATCGGCCATCGCGATGGTGGCCAGCAAGAGCCAACGCTCGACTGCATCTCCTCCTGTGTGGGAACTGTGGTTAAAATGGCTGCTACAAGTTGCCGAGCTATTTGACTGGGGCAGGCTTCCCGGACGATCCCAATCCCGCTTGACAATCACGTCCTGGCAATTTTTTTTTGGGGGGTGGGGGGGGGGGGTGGCGCGTGGAGTTGCGTGTTCCCCGGGCAGTGATGAGGCGCAGGAACGCCAGGCTGATTGGAGCGTCTCCTCCTTGTAGATACCCCGCAACTACAATCCTGTTGCCGTTAGCGTGCGGGGCGCTGGGCTGGACCTCCAGACAGCGCCCCGACACCCCATCAGTTACGCACGTGATCCTGGTACTATCCTCCACTTGCTGCGTTTGGCCGGGGGCTTTGCTGCAGTTTCGCCCGCGAGTTCTGCTTGCCGCAGCTCGCAGAGGTTCTTTCAATAGACTCTGTTTGTTGTTTGCTAGGTTAAATCCAATTCTGTTTGTCGAGCAAGTAGATTCTGTTTGTTGTTTGCCAAGGAAATAGACTCTGTTTGTTGTTTGCTAGGTCAATCCAATTCTGTTTGTCGGGCAAGTAGATCCTGTTTGTCGTTTACCAAGGAAATAGACTCTGTTTGCTGGCAGACCCAAGCTTAAGTACCGTCCCGCTTC
The DNA here is from genome assembly GCF_017639515.1 of Carcharodon carcharias. Classification (NCBI taxonomy): domain Eukaryota; kingdom Metazoa; phylum Chordata; class Chondrichthyes; order Lamniformes; family Lamnidae; genus Carcharodon; species Carcharodon carcharias. Next base: position 168,866 of record NW_024470726.1, read on the forward strand.
CACTGGCCGATGTAGTGGTGTCAATAATCAGTTTTTATTAGCAATAACATCAATGGAAAACAAAATCAATCTTTTTGTTCTCCGCACTGTCCCATCAGTTATGTGTGTTTTTTTTTAAAAAGTCCGGTCCCCACGCTCCATTAGGGCTTCAGCTTCAGCCAGGGTTGGCATATGGTGAGGATCGAGAGGATGGAGGAAGAGAGGCCGCAGAAGGCCACCACCCCGGGGCTGGTCTTGAGCAGGCCCAGCCGGTCCAGGGGGATGAAGAGGTCGCAGCAGTTCTTCAGGACGTCCAGCAGCAAGGGGGGGTTGCTTCTCAGCACACGGCACAGCAGGCACAGCTGGGCCCGCGCCCTGCCGCCCAGCGCGATGCCGGCCGCACCCCCACCTACTACCTCCGTGCCTGCTTTGCCCTGGCTCCGGGCCTCGCGTTCCGCCAGCACGCTGATCTCGTAGGCGTCGCGGCTCAGGTTCATGATGAGCGCGAATAGGAAGTACCTGTGGTGATGGTGGTGGTGGTGGTGGGGTGGGGGGGTGGGGGGGGGGTGGAAAAGGGAACGGAACAAGAGAACAGAATGAGACGAACGGCGCAACACCATAAAGGTAAAGATCTACACAGGAAGGGGGAGGGGGATTGGGGGAAAACTTACACCCAAGGAGCCAGGGCTCGTCGTAAGAGATGTACCGACCCCCACAGGGCTGTCCACAGGGGTGTTATCGAACAAAATTCGACCCCGAGCCACGTGAGGAGATAGTAGGGCCAGGCGACCAAAGCCTTAGTCAAAGAGGTGGGTTTTAAGGAGCGTCTTAGAGGAGGAGAGAGAGGGAGGGAGGGGCGGAGAGGTTTAGGGAGGGAATTCCAGAGCTCAGGCACCCCCCCCCATCCCCCCTCCAGGCAGCTGAAGGCACGGACTCCAATGGTGGAGCGATGGGAATCGGGGGACGGGCGAGAGGCCGGAACTGGAGGAGCGCAGAGATCTCGGAGGGTTCGTGGAAGGGTCATGGAGAAGGGATTTGAAAACAAGGACCAGGAGGTGTTGCTGGACTGGGTGCCAATGGAGGTCGGCGTTTGGTGGGGAGGGGGGGGGGGAACGACAGGGGGCGGGGCGGGGGGGGCGTGCGGTGGGGAGACGGGAGTGGTGAGATTTTTTTTGGATGAGTTGACATGGGGCCATGTCAACCAGGGAAGCACTGGAAAAGTATTCTGCCTCAAGGAGGGCCTTGGAGAGGGTGCACAGAGGGTGCGGAGAATGGGACCCGGGATGAGGGACTTCAGTCCGTGTGGGAGAGACTGGGAGAAGCTGGGATTGTTCTCCTCAGAGCGGAGAAGGTTAAGGGGGAGATTGAATCGAGGCGTTCGGAATCAGGAAGGGGGTTTTGGACAGAGTAAATAAGGAGAAACTGTTTCCACTGGGCAAGGGGGTCGGTAACCAGAGGGGACACAGATTGAAGAGAATCGGGGAAAGAACCAGAGGGGGAGATGAGGAGAGTTTTGTTTCCAGAGCGAGTTATTAGGGTTTGGGATTCCTGATTAAAAGGGAACTGGATAAATGCCTGAAAGGGATTTGTGTGCAGGGCTATGGTGGAGGGGGGTGGGGTGGGAAACGGACCCTGAGCAAGGTGGGGAGTGGGACGAACTGGACCGCTCTTTCAAAGAGGCCGGCACAGACGTCAGACGGGCTGAACTTGCCTGCTCACCTGCGGCGTAGTGGGGAGGGATATCCGGCGGTTTGTGCCGCGGCCATGGGGAGGGGGAGGTGGTGGTGGTGGGGTGGGGGGGGGGTGGTAGGGGGCACGGTGCGGGCACAGCGGCAGACGTCCCTACCTGAAGGAGCGCTGGCTCCACTTGTCCTGATCCAGCGAGGGGGCCAGGCCCACCTTGCCGGCCCACAGCAGGTTGTCACAGCCGAAGTACATGGCCCGGTTCAGGTGGCCGATGGTGATGCAGAAACGCTGCACCAGGTCTGACAGGTGGATGGCCCGCTTGGCGGCCTCGAGTGATTCGGCCGAGTTGCCCAACCTGAACACTTCGGTAGAAAGCAGAGAGGGAGAGAAAAAAAACATTGTGGCTAATTGAATTTCTATAGCGCCTTCCAACAGCTCGGGTGTTGCACAGGCAAGTGAGCGCTTCCCTCAAACGAAATCGGGATGCAGGAAACAGAGCAGAATTTGTGCACAGCAAGATCCCACAAGCAGCACTGTAATGATGACCCAGATCACTTGCCCTTTTAGTGACGTTTGTTGAGGGATCAATTTTGGCTCCGGGACAATGGGGGACAACTAACCCCCCCCTCCCCCACCGCCCACCTTCTTCCATTAGCAGCCATGGGGTCTTTTACACCCACCTGAGGGGGCAGATGGGGGCCGCAGTTCAATGTCACGTCTGAAAGGCAGCACCTCCAACAATGCAGCTCTCCCTCAGTACTGGCAATGGGAAGAGTCAGCCTGGATTATGGGCTCCAGCTGCTGGAATGGGACCCGATACCACAAGCCTTCTGACTGCGAGGGGAGCCAGTTCCCAACTGCACTCCTACTTTACCAGAATAAAAATATCCCGAGAAAGTTCACAGTGTAGAGGGAGCTTTACTCTGTATCTAACCCCGTCCTGTACCTGTCCTGGGAGTGTTTGATGGGGACAGCGTAGAGGGAGCTTTACTCTGTATCTAACCCCGTGCTGTACCTGTCCTGGGAGTGTTTGATGGGGACAGTGTAGAGGGAGCTTTACTCTGTATCTAACCCCGTGCTGTACCTGTCCTGGGAGTGTTTGATGGGGACAGCGTAGAGGGAGCTTTACTCTGTATCTAACCCCGTGCTGTACCTGTCCTGGGAGTGTTTGATGGGGACAGTGTAGAGGGAGCTTTACTCTGTATCTAACCCCGTGCTGTACCTGTCCTGGGAGTGTTTGATGGGGACAGTGTAGAGGGAGTTTTACTCTGTATCTAACCCCGTGCTGTACCTGTCCTGGGAGTGTTTGATGGGGACAGTGTAGAGGGAGCTTTACTCTGTATCTAACGCCGTGCTGTACCAGCCCTGTGAGTGTTTGATGGGGACAGTGCAGAGGGAGCTTTACTCTGTATCTAACCCCGTGCTGTACCTGTCCTGGGAGTGTTTGATGGGGACAGTGTAGGGGGAGCTTTACTCTGTATCTAACCCCGTGCTGTACCTGTACTGGGAGTGTTTGATGGGGACAGTGTAGAGGGAGCTTTACTCTGTATCTGACCCCATGCTGTACCTGCCCTGGGAGTGTTTTGAGTTACGGTTAATCTGTATATACTGGACGGTCTAAATGGGATGTGCAGGATATGAATCATTACATTGCTGACGCCCTTGACCTCGATGAATGCAGAGGAAGAGAGGATGTGAAGAGTTACTGAAGTTCAGACTGTCATACTCACACTTGCGCCCCAAGCTGAGGTGAGCCTCCAGTTGCTTGACTAGAATAACCAGCTCTGGACTCGCCCCACTCTTCTGTAGTGAGTAAGCCAACAAAGCAGAGGCATACTGAGCAGCCCTGAGAAACACAAAGCAGGTTATGTTCTCAAAGTGTATTATATCATCCAATCCCCCCCTCACCCACCCAACCCACCAACCACCAACCAACATTTCTCCACATGCCGCTCTCAAAAAGGCTCATTCTCACGTGAAAACATCGGCGCTTTGTCAGGCCCGGACTCCAACCGTTCGAGTCCCCATCCAGGGAGTCAGGGGCATAATCAAGGTCGACGCTCCCCATGCCAGCACTGGAGGGAGTGCTGAACTGTCGGAGGTGACGTCTTTCCGACGAGATATTAAAACCGAAGCCCCCGTCTGCCTGTTCGTTTTGCATTCCTGTCACCATGCAGTGAGCGCTCTTGTTGCAAGTGAGAGCAGCTGTTACGAATTGGGGAAAGGTTAGTTCTTAAGCATATCCAGCATTTTCTGTTTTTGTTTCAGATTTCCAGCATCCGCAGTACTTTGCTTTTATCCTTACTTTTATATTCAATTCCTATCGTAATAAAGGATAGCATTCCATTAGCCTTCTTAATTACTTGCTGTACCTGCATACTAACTTTTTCTGACTCATGTACTAGATCACCCAGATCCCTCTGCACCTCGGTATTCTGCAGTCGTTCTCTGTTTAGGTAATACTCTGTTTTTTTTATCCTTCCTGCCAAAGTGAACAACTGCACATTTTTCCATGTTAAACTCTATTCGCCAGATCTTTGCCCATTCACCCAACCTATCTATAAGGTTAGTTTCCGCAATAACCTTTGATATGGTTCCTTATCCAATGCCTTCTGGAAATCCAAGTACAGTACATCTACAGGCTCCCCTTTATTCACTGCGCATGTTACTCCTTCAAAAAACTCCAACAAATTGATTAAGCTTAATTTTCCTTTCACAAAACCATGCTGACTCTGCAACCTCCTTATGTCTTCTTCACAACATACTTTCCTACCTACCTTTGTGCCATCTGCAAATTTAGCCACCATAACTTTGTTCCCCTCATCTAATCCATTGATGTAAATTGTAAAAAGTTGAGGCCCCAGCACAGACCCCTGTGGGACTCCATTCGTCACATCCTGCCAATCCAAAAAAGACCCATTTATGCATACTCTCTGCTTTCTGCCAAGCAGCTAATCTTCTATTCAGGCTAATATGTTACCCCCTCCACCATGCGCTTTTATTTTCCACCATAACCTTTGATGTGGCACCTTATCAAATGCCTTCTGAAAACACAAGTTCAATACGTCTACAGGCTAGCCTTTATCCCAGCACGTTACTCCTTCAAAAAACTCCAATAAATCGATTAAACTTGATTTCCCTTTCACAAAACCATGCTGACTCTTCCCGATTACCTTGAGCTTTTTAAGTGCCCAGCTATAACCTCCTTAATGATCAATTCTAATAACTTCCCCACGACAGAAGCAAGTTCACTGGCCTATAGTTTCCTGTTTTCTGCCTCCCTCCCTTCTTGAATAGAGGGCTTATATTTGCTACTTTCCAGTCTGATGGAGCTTTCCCAGAATCTAGCGAATTTTGGAAAATTAACACCAGTGCATCCACTACCTCATTAGCCACCTCATTAAAGACCCTAAGATGTAGTCGATCAGGACCCGGAGACTGGTCAGCCCACAGCTCCATCAGTTTGCTCAGTACCGCTTCCCTAGCGATTGCAATTTCACCAAGTTCCTTTCTCCCGTTCACCTCCTGATTTGCAGCTATTACTGGAATGTTTTTTGTATCCTCTATAGTGAACACAGAAGCAAAATATTTGTTCATTTCTTCCACCATTTCCTTATTATTTACTACTAACTTCCTGCTGTCACTCTTTAGAGGATCAACACTCACTTTATTTACTCTTTTCCTTTTTGAATACCTGTAGAATCTCTCGCTATCTGTTCTTACATTTCTCTCTAGCTTCCTCTCATGCTCTGATTCATTTCTCCTGATCAACCTTTCAGTCATTCTCTGCTGTTCTTTATATCCTGACCAATCATCTGTCCTGCCACTCATCTTTGTGCAGTTCTCTGCTTTTTCCTTAAGTTTGATGCTTCCCTTAACTCCTTCAGTTAACCACAGATGGTGGGTCCTCTCCTTAGAATCTTTCTTTATGGTAGGAACATACTTATTCTGAAATATCCCCTTAAATGCCTGCCATTGCTTCTTTATTGATCTTTCCTCTAGTAAAGGGACCCAGTTCACTTCAGCTAGCTCAGCTTTCATGCCCACATAGTTACCCTTATTTAAGTTTAAGATACGGGTCTTAGACCCACTCTTCTCACATTCAAATTGAATGTAAAATTCAATCATATTGTGGTTGCTGCTACCTAGAGGTGCCTTTACTCTGTGTAATGTGACAGGATTAATTAATAACCTCACTGCCAAGTCTAATATAACCTGCCTGGGAAAACTCAGCAGGTCTGACAGCATCTGCGGAGAAGAACATGGTTAACGTTTCGAGTCCGTATGACTCTTCAACGGAACTAAGAAGAAATAGAAGAGGTGAAATATAAGCTGGTTTGGGGGGTGGGGGGTCAAGTAGAGCCGGACAGAGGGCCAGTGATAAGTGGAGATAGCCAAAAGATGTCATAGACAAAAGGACAAAGAGGTGTTGAAAGTGGTAATATTAACTAAGGAATGTGCTAATAGGTGACATTAAGTGTAGAAAGCAGGACGAACAAGGTACAGATAGCCCTAATGGGAGTGGGGTGGGGGGGAAGGGATCGAAATAGGCTAAAAGGTAGAGATAAAACAATGGATGGAAATACATTTAAAAATAATGGAAATAGGTGGGAAAAGAAAAATCTATATAAATTATTGGGAAAAAAGTGGGGATCGGAAAGGGGTTGGGGATGGAGGAGGGAGTTCATGATCTAAAATTGTTGAACTCAATATTCAGTCCGGAAGGCTGTAAAGTGCCTAGTCGGAAGATGAGGTACTGTTCCTCCAGTTTGCGTTGAGCTGCACTGGAATATTGCAGCAGGCCAAGGACGGACATGTGGGCATGAGAGCAGGGTGGAGTGTTGAAATGACAAGTGACAGGGAGGTCTGGGTCATACAGACAGACCGAAGGTGTTCTGCAAAGCGGTCACCCAGTCTGCGTTTGGTCTCTCCAATGTAGAGGAGACCGCATTGGGAGCAGTGAATGCAGTAGACTAAATTGAGGGAAGTGCAAGTGAAATGCTGCTTCACTTGAAAGGAGTGTTTGGGCCCTTGGACTGTGAGGAGAGGGAAAGTAAAGGGGCAGGCACTGCATCTTCTGCGGTTGCATGGGAATGTGCCGTGGGAAGGGGTTGAGGTGTAGGGGGTGATGGAGGAGTGGACCAGGGTGTCCCGGAGGCAATGATCCCTGTGGAATGCCACCAGGGCTATCTGTACCTTGCTCGTCCTGCTTTCTACCCTTAATGTCACCTATTAGCACATTCCTTAGATAATATCACCACCTTCGACACCTCTTTGTCCTTTTGTCTATGACATCTTTTGGCAATCTCCACCTATCACTGGCTCTCTATCCAGCTCCACTTGTCCCAACCCCCACCCACCCTTAAACCAGCTTATATTTCACCTCTTTTCTATTTCTCCTTAGTTCTGTTGAAGGGTCATATGGACTCGAAACGTTAACTGTGTCCCTCTCCGCAGATGCTGTCAGACCTGCTGAGTTTTTCCAGGTATTTTTATTTTTGTTTTGGATTTCCAGCATCCGCAGTTTTTTTGCTTTTAAAATAACCTGCCCTCTGGTTGGTTCCAGAAAGTAGGTTACATGTTCTAAATATTTATTAAAATTGTAAAAAAAAATATATTTTTTAAATGGTCTCAGTGCTCAATTTTCTGCAAATGGGTGAAAATCTGAAAACACCTTTGCAAAAGTGCAGGGGAGGGGGAAGGGGCAGGTTATTGTTGTAATCTCCCCAGTGTGCTCTCTCACCAGCTTGACTAGCAGCAACGAGATGGGGGCGTGGTTGAGTTGATTGAGCGACAGGTCTGCCCAGCCAATCGCTTCGCAGGGTCCAGCCCAACGCGGCGCAAAGCCGCCAATCCGCGACGGCGGTGGGCGGGACGGCCGCCATCACGTTGGGTTACGCGGGCGGAGGCGCCATTAATGAGGCGGCCGGCTCGGCTACAAATGTCTGCCCAGAGGGTGGGGGAGAAGGGGTTGGGCTTTAATCTGGCCTTTCTCCCGTTACCTGAAGATACGCTCCCGGCCCTGGCTCTGCGCCGTGAAGCGGACCCAGGGATCCATTTTCTTTTATCTATGTTTTTTTGGGCCGCTTCAGCTCCCGGGGCTGGAGGACATGGCAACTTCCGGTGACGGTTCCAGCTTCCGGTAGGGGGGGGGGGGTGGGTAGGGAGATATAGAGAGAGAGGGGGGGGGGGAAGACCACGTGAGTGTCCTGAGCCAATCAGGCACCAGCACTTCTTATCCTGACGTCAGAAGGCAGTAAATACATGGCCAAGGTCACATGACACCTGTAACTCTTGAGTTCAAACAATTAAAACTAAATTAACAAAATTAGGATAAATCAAGCACAGCCCCTAATTCAGGTCAGCTGTAAAGCTAAGAACAAAGTTCACATGACACCTGTTACAGGACATTCACCCCTTTGCACCAGACGTGTGCTCACGGCCCACATCATGTATCATACATGTGAAAACACGCCAGCCTTCGGCCACAGGAGCATTTAGGCCATTCGGCCCTTCAATACGGGCAGGGTAATACGTCACACGTGATAGTATGTGGCGTAATTTTTTAAAATATTCACTCACGGGATGAGGGGAAGCCGGGATTTGTCGCCCATTCCCCTCCCCCACCTCCCCCCCACGATGAGAAAGGTGTGGTGAGCCACTGCCTCAAATACAGCGCACTGCCCTTGCTCGGCCATTGAGGAGGGGCGGTTAAGAGCCAACCCTGTGGCTATGGGTCTGGAGTCCCGTGTAGGCCAGACCGGGGAAGAATGGCAGATTTCCCTTCCCTAAAGGGGCATTACAGACGAACGTAAGAATTAGGAGCAGGGGAAGGCCCCCTCGAGCCTGCTCTACCGTTCAATAAGATGATGGCTGGTCAGATTGCAATCTCATTACTGAGCCAACAGCAATCCAGTCATCTCATGGTCACCATTATTGAGTTTTATATTCCAGATCTATTTCATTAATTGAATTTAAATTCCTCCCCCTCCTGGTGGGATTTGATCTCGTCTCCAGACTATCAGTTAAGTCCGATAATGTTATCATTATGCTATTGCACCCATTTGCAATAATGCACCAGAGAAGGAGGCCATTTGGCCTTCCTGTACAGACTCTTTGAAGGAATTATCCAGTTAGTCCCAGTCCCCCTTGCTCTTTCCCCATTTCCTTCAGGGTCAGTGTACAGGGGGCTTTACTCTGTACCTAACTCCATGCTTTATCTGTCCTGGGAGTGTTTGATGGGGACAGTGTCAAGGGAGCTTTACTCTGTATCTAACCCCGTGCTGTACCTGTCCTGGGAGTGTTTGATAGGGACAGTGTAGAGTGAGCTTTACTCTGTATCTAACCCCGTGCTGTACCTGTCCTGGGAGTGGTTGATGGGTACAGTGTAGAGGGAGCTTTACTCTATATCTAACCCCATGCTGTACCTGTCCTGGGAGTGTTTGATGGGGACAGTGTCTGATGAGAGAGTGGCCTTTAATCGACTAACATTCCTCGTTTTAATCTACAAAGGGGAGACATTTTTGGAGAGCTGGGCACAGCAACGAGGGACCGAATGGCCTAGGCCTTTGCATGATATGTAACCCTAGAATGGGGAATGTCACAGGTTATGGGCTCGGGGCATCAGAGAAGTTACTGAAAAGAGATTTAACCCCCAGTTGTCAGGCTGCTGGGTGAAGAGGGTTGGATTCATTTGGAATGCAGCCGAGAGCTCAATTTGGACGCTTGCCTCTTGTTCGAGATGCACCTCCCCCCACCCCCTGCCTGAATGAGTGGGAGCCGCTGAACTGCGAATGGCATCCACCCCTGCAGCCTGCTGCTCGAGTCTGGATGTTCACCTTTGCTGCTCCTCTGAAGGGCACGGAGCTCACCGAAGCCTCACATGCGATTGGCCATGAGTCCGCCCTCCTGCAGGTGCGCACGCCCACCTGTGACCTCCTTGCCCGGCCGGCCGGCTGTGTGCCACGTAGCGAGCGGACTCTCTCACCCCTCGTCCCTGCTGCTCCGGCCCTGCGATGCCAGGGCTGAAGATTCACCTCCTTTTCTGTGTCCTCCTGGCTCGGGGAGGGTCTCCCACTGAAGGCCCAGGTATGGCTCTCTGTTTAACCTACAGGAAGACATTGCATTTTTCAAGCGCCTTTCACAACCTCGTAAGCCAATGAGCTATTTCCAAAGTCCAGTGGCTGTATTGTTGTGCAAAACACTGCAACTGATTTGTGCACAGCAAGCTCCCACAAACAGCAATGGCGAGATTCTATGTTCTTTTTAGTGATGTTGACTGAGGGACAAATATTGGGCTCAGGACAACAAGGAGAAATCCTCTCCTCCTCACACAGCTCTTTTTGCAATAGTGGGGATTTTTTACAGGCATCCAAGAGGCCAGATAATACCTCAAATTAATGCCTCACCTGAAAGACCGGCATCTCCGACAGTGCAGCATTCCCTCAATACTGACCCTCCAACAGTGTGGCACTCACTCAGTACTGACCCTCCGACAGTGCGACACTCCCTCAGCACTGACCCTCCGACAGTGCGGTGCTCCCTCAGTACTGACCTCCGACAGTGCGACACTCCCTCAGTACTGACCCTCCGACAGTGCGACACTCCCTCAGTACTGACCCTCCGACAGTGCAACACTCCCTCAGTACTGACCCTCCAACAGTGCGGCGCTCCCTCAGTACTGACCCTCCAACAGTGCGGCACTCCCTCAGTACTGACCGTCTGACAGTGCAGCACTCCCTCAGTACTGACCCTCCGACAGTGTGACACTCCCTCAGTACTGACCATCCAACAGTGCGGCACTCCCTCAGTACTGACCCTCCGACAGTGCGGCGCTCCCTCAGCATTGACCCTCCGACAGTGCGGCACTCCCTCAGTACAAACCAACAGATAGGGCAACACCAACTCAATGCTGACCTTCCGCCAGTACAGCACTTTCTCAGTCCTGACCCTGTGATAGGGCAACGGTCCCTCAGTACTGACCCTCTGACAGTGCGGCGCTCCCTCAGCACTGACTCTCCGACAGTGCGGCACTCCCTCAGTACTGACCCTCCGACAGTGCGGCGCTGCCTCAGTACAGACCCTCTGATAGGGCAACACTCCCTCAGTACTGACCCTCCAACAAGGTGGCATGCCCGCAGTACTGCATTGCGAGAATTGCTGTGGATTATGGATCCAGGTCTCTGGAGTGAGACTCAAACTCACAACCTTCTGAGGGAGAGAGAGAGAGAGAAAGCGACCCACTGAGTAGCGATGCACCGTGGAGCAGCAGAGATATGACTTGTGGAATATTGCAGATGCAGGCTGAATAAATGATTCAGTGGTCGCACGATGCAATGTTAACAAAAGGAAGGAGGAGAGGAGCTGTCCTGATTTGAGACCCTGTTGGAGAAGGTGTCAGAGTGGGAGAGGGTAAAATGAGTCTCAGTGTCAACACAGTGAAGCTTCAGAGAGCAGGAGAGTGAATGAACGGCCATAGAGGAATCAGTAAAATAAGAGACAGGATTGTGATGGGAGCAGAGAGAGTGCTCAGAACAATTGCTTGATGACAACTTTCATTCATATAGCACCTGTAGCTCAGTAAAAACGTTCCTAGTTTACAGTCACGTGATCAGACAGAATTTGACCCTGAGCCATATTGGGAGATTTTAGGGACAAGTGGCCAAAAGCTCAGTCAAAGAGGTCGGCTTTAAGGAGCGTCTTAAAGGAAGAGAGAGGGAGAGAGGTTTAGTGAGGGAATTCGGGAGGTTAGGGCCCCAGGCAGCTTGGAGGGTTGTAGGGGCTGGAGGACGTTACGGAGATAGGGAGGGGTGTAGGGGCTGGAGGAGGTTACAGAGATAGGGAGGGGTGTAGGGGCTGGAGGAGGTTACAGAGATAGGGAGGGGTTTAGGGGCTGGAGGACGTTACGGAGATAGGGAGGGGTGTAGGGGCTGGAGGAGGTTACAGAGATAGGGAGGGGTGTAGGGGCTGGAGGAGGTTACAGAGATAGGGAGGGGTGTAGGGGCTGGAGGACGTTACGGAGATAGGGAGGGGTGTAGGGGCTGGAGGAGGTTACAGAGATAGGGAGGGGTGTAGGGGCTGGAGGAGGTTACAGAGATAGGGAGGGGTGTAGGGGCTGGAGGAGGTTACAGAGATAGGGAGGGGTGTAGGGGCTGGAGGACGTTACGGAGATAGGGAGGGGTGTAGGGGCTGGAGGAGGTTACAGAGATAGGGAGGGGTGTAGGGGCTGGAGGAGGTTACAGAGATAGGGAGGGGTGTCGGGGCTGGAGGAGGTTACAGAGATAGGGAGGGGTGTAGGGGCTGGAGGAGGTTACAGAGATAGGGAGGGGTGTAGGGGCTGGAGGACGTTACGGAGATAGGGAGGGGTGTAGGGGCTGGAGGAGGTTACAGAGATAGGGAGGGGTGTAGGGGCTGGAGGAGGTTACAGAGATAGGGAGGGGTGTAGGGGCTGGAGGAGGTTACAGAGATAGGGAGGGGTGTAGGGGCTGGAGGAGGTTACAGAGATAGGGAGGGGTGTAGGGGCTGGAGTAGGTTACAAAGATAGGGAGGGGTGTAGGGGCTGGAGGAGGTTACAGAGATAGGGAGAGGTGTAGGGGCTGGAGGAGGTTACAGAGATAGGGAGGGGTGTAGGGGCTGGAGGAGTTTACAGAGATAGGGAGGGGTGTAGGGGCTGGGGGAGGTTACAGAGATAGGGAGGGGTGTAGGGGCTGGGGGAAGTTACAGAGATAGGGAGGGGCGTGGGGGCTGCAGGAGGTTACAGAGATAGGGAGGGGTGTAGGGGCTGGAAGGGGTTACAGAGATAGGGAGGTTTGTAGGGGCTGGAGGAGGTTACAGAGATAGGGAGGGTGTAGGGGCTGGAGGAGGTTACAGAGATAGGGAGGGGTGTAGGGGCTGGAAGGGGTTACAGAGATAGTGAGGGGTGTAGGTGCTGGAGGGGGTTACAGAGATAGGGAGGGGTGTAGGGGCTGGAGGAGTTTACAGAGATAGGGAGGGGTGTAGGGGCTGGAGGAGGTTACAGAGATAGGGAAGGGTGTATGCGCTGGAGGAGGTTACAGAGATAGGGAGGGGTGTAGGGGCTGGAGGAGGTTACAGAGATAGGGAGGGTTGTAGAGGCTGGAGGAGGTTACAGAGATGGGGGGTGTAGGGGCTGGAGGAGATTTCAGAGATAGGGAGGGGTGTAGGGACTGGAGGAGGTTACAGAGATAGGGAGGGGTGTAGGGGCTGGAGGAGGTTACAGAGATAGGGAGGGGTGTAGGGGCTGGAGGAGGTTACAGAGATAGGGAGGGGTGTAGGGGCTGGAGGAGGTTACAGAGATAGTGAGGGGTGTAGGGGCTGGAGGAGGTTACAGAGATAGGGAGGGTTGTAGGGGCTGGAGGAGGTTACAGAGATAGGGAGGGGTGTAGGGGCTGGAAGGGGTTACAGAGATAGTGAGGGGTGTAGGGGCTGGAGGTGGTTACAGAGATAGAGAGGGGTGTAGGGGCCGGAGAAGGTTACAGAGATAGGGAGGGGTGTAGGGGCTGGAGGGGGTTACAGAGATAGGGAGGGGTGTAGGGGCTGGTGGAGTTTACAGAGATAGGGAGGGGTGTAGGGGCTGGAGGAGGTTACAGAGATAGGGAGGGGTGTAGGGGCTGGAGGAGGTTACAGAGATAGGGAGGGGCGTAGGGGCTGGAGGAGGTTACAGAGATAGGGAGGGGTGTAGGGGCTGGAGGAGGTTACAGAGATAGGGAGGGGTGTAGGGGCTGGAGGAGGTTACAGAGATAGGGAGGGGTGTAGAGGCTGGAGGAGGTTACAGAGATAGGGAGGGGTGTAGGGACTGGAGGGGGTTACAGAGATAGGGAGCGTTGTAGGGGCTGGAGGGGGTTACAGAGATAGGGTGGGTTGTAGGGGCTGGAGGAGTTTACAGAGATAGGGAGGGGTGTAGGGGCTTTAGGAGGTTACAGAGATAGGGAGGGTGATGCCATGAATGGATTTGTGCACAAGGGAGAGAATTTTAAAATCGGGGTGTTGCCTGACCGGGAGCCAGTGTAGTCCAGGGAGCACGGTGGGTGGTGGGTGAATGGGATTCGGTGCGAGTTCGGGGATGGAGGCAGCAGATCAGGAGGAGCTGAGGTTTTGTGGGCGTGTGCGAGGCAGACCAGCTGAGCGCCGAAGCGGTCGATGATAAATGCCATTGTGGAAGGTGTCCAGGAACACTCTGTTCTTGTCCCTCTGATGGCCTCTGGACCGAGGGACATGAAGTGTGTCATTCTGAGCACAGTGTGTACAGCGGCCGTCAGTCCAAGGGGTAAGTATACCTTGGCGAGACTCGTAGCCATGGTGAGGTGACCTTTGCGCAGCAGACGCTCGGCTGAAGGAGGAGAAATTATGGGGCTGGTTTTAAGCTGTAAAAATAATAACCTGAATTTCACCTCAAACACCCCGTTGGCTGTCGATTTCTGGGTCAGTGTTGCCCAGAACTCTCCAGCCCCCACCGACTCACCTCAATCGTCTTGTTCCTTGCAGAGAAGCGATGGCTGGTCGACAACATGAAAAGTATGAGGTACGTTTGCCCACGAGGCGGCTCTGTTTCAGTGATCACGAGGTAACTATATCCTGGAAGATCTGGACACCACCAAAAATAGGGGTCGGATAAAACTGGGGGTCAGGATATAAAAAAATATTCTTCCATGGGGATGTGGGTGTCGTTGGGCAAGTCCAGCATGTGTTGCCCATCCTTAAGTGCCCCCTTGAACTGAGTGGTCTCGCTCGGCCACTTCAGAGGGGCAGGTAAGAGTCAACCACGTGGCTGTGGGTCTGGAGTCACATGTAGGCCAGACCGGGTAAGGATGGCAGTTTTCCCTTCCCTAAAGGGGACATTAGTGACCCAGATGGGGTCTTTACGACAACTGATAGTTTCACGCTCGCCATTACTGAGACTAGCTTTCAACTCCAGATTTATCAACTCATTGAATCTAAATTTCCACCAGTTCCTGCGGCGGGATTCGAACCCAGGTCCCCCAGGGTATCAGCCTGGGCAAATTGTCCTCCTAAGGGCTGTCGCTTATTCATTTTATCTTTGAAATCGGGCAAAAGCAACTTACTTTTCGTGTGGCAAAGGGGTGTGGAAACATAGTAATGTTCCTGGACTGGTTATCCAGCGGCCTGGACTAATGCTCTGGGGGACAAAAAAAAACCCATCTGGGTCACTAATGCCCCTATTAGGAGGGAAATCTGCCGTCCTTACCCGGTCTGGCCCACAGGTAACTCCAGACCCACAGCCACGTGGTTGACTCTTAACTAACCACCACCCCCCAAAATAGCCGACCAAGGCCACTCGGTTGTATTCAAGATGGCGGCTCATCCCCCCCCCTGCTTTCTCAAGTGCGATTCGGGGTAGGCAGTGCTCACACACTGAGAGCGTCTCCCGCAGTGGTCACGTGAAGGGAGTTTGCAACGCGCAAGAGGCCGGAATGCGTTTGCGCCCGTCTCACTCCCTCTCTCTCGCTCTCGCTCTCTATGCCCCCTTTGACCTTCAGGCCGCTCCCTGTCTCTCCAGGGCCTCTGAGCACAGCTTGTCGAGCCCTGGGGGTAACTGAGCGGTGATAGTCTCGGCACGCAGGGCAGGCCATTCAGGACTGGGACGAGGAGAAACCTCTTCACTCGGAGGGTGGTGAACCCGTGGAACTCCCTACCCCGGAGGCCGAGTCACCGAATATGTTTTAAGAAGGAGATAGATTTCCGGACGCTAAAGGTGTCAAAGGGCATGGGGAGAGAGCGGGAGTGGGGGGGGGGTGTTGAGATAGAGGATCAGCCATGATCGTATTGAATGGCGGAGCAGGCTCGAAGGGCCGAATGGCCTCCTCCTGCTCCTATCTCTCCGTGTCACGATGATCGGCTGCCACCTCCTTTGCAGCTCTTCAAGAGAGGAAGGGAGCGTCGGCCAAATCACAGAGTCCCAGAATCTTTACAGGGCGGGAGGAGGCTATTCGGCCCATCCGATCTGCACTGGCTCCCCCCGGAAGAGCATTCCGCCCCTTCCCCCCACCCCTCCCCCACCCCCGTATAACCTCGCACACCCTTGCCTTTCAAGATGGCTGGATCGTATCAGCCCCAGCGAGAGCACCGTGCGTGCGGATCCGCTCACTGCATTACGGGAAGGGTGTGAACCAGGCCGGAGACATTGGAGAACGTCTGCCCAGAAATTGGAGGACGTTAGCCACCAGGGAAGGTCTGGATAGGACCGGGCTTGCCCTCTACCGAAACGCAGGAGGCTGAGGGCACCCAGAGGATGGCGAGTGTCTGGAAATCACTGCCCGCAGAGCTGGTAGAGTCGGTGACCCTCGTCTCATTTACCGTAAATTGCGGTGTACGAGTCGACCGGGCACACGAGCCGACACCGCTCTCGCGGCCCCAAACACCACGCTTCCTCCGTGTATAAGCCGACCCCCCCCTCTGTTTTTTAGACAGGCTGTGCCACACCGGCATCGGGTACTCGGCTCGCAATTCATCACCGCGCGGGTTGGACGTTTCACTTATAACCAGGCACCGAGGGATTCGAGCGGGCGATACGGGCTGCGCTGCGGTGGTGCACAGGGGGGAGGGAGCACACGACACCTCCACGCCGGAGCTGACCACCCCTCCACCCCGCCAGCAGCCCCCCCCACCCCCGCCACACTACCCCAACCCAACACCCGGCACACGCGCCCAATTCTAACCGTCACGGTCTTCTCTCTCTCTCTCTCTCTCTCTCCCCTACCCCCCCCACCCCGTCCAGCCAGCTCAGCAACAAGACCAAGGAGAGGGTCTGGGACTTTGCTTGCAAGGCGTCCTTCCGAGGGTTTATCAACTGCAGCTGGACGGACTACGTCAACAGCGTCGACGAAAGCATCAACTTCTCCTGCCCCCCCGAGTCCCTGATCTCCGGGGTGGAGAACCTGCGGGTCCCCCCGCACAAGGACCGCAGGTAATTCTTTCCCCGGGCTTTTCCTCCGCCGATTTTCTTGGACCAGATCGTCTGCTTCCTCACGGTCCCTTGCCCAGGCCCTCCTCCCGGCGCTTTCACACGCCCCCTGGGTGCCATCTTGGCACCCCTGCAGGGATGAGCTGCCTGTCAGGAACGCTTGCAGCTGCAGACGTCCGCCATTAGATGGGGCTGCCAGGCTCGGGAGGCGCTGGTCCCCACATCTGACCCTGACAGCATCGCTGGGTCTCTGTGTGTTCCATGCTGTGCAGAAACCAAATTCTTCTCTCCCTCTCTGTCTCAGCCCCTTTCCCTCTCTCTCCCACTCTCGCTCTCACTCTCCTGCACCCCCCCTCTCTCACTCTCTTGCCCCCCCCTCTCCCTCTCTCTCTCCGTCTCACTCTCTTGCCCCCCTCTCTCTCTCTCTTCCTGCCTCTCTCTCCCCCTCTCCTCCACTTTCTCTCTCTCATTCCTTCCCTCTCCCTCCGTCTTTCTCTCCCTCTCCCTCGCTCCCTGACACTCCCGTTTTCCCTCTCAACCTTATTCTCTCTCCCCCTTTCTCCCTCTCCCACTCTCTCCATCCCTCTCTCTCCCGCCCTCTCTTTCTCGCCTCCTCTCTCCCTCTCTTTCTCTTCCTTGCTCCCTCCCTCTTCTTCCCTCTCTCCCACCCCTCTCCCTCCCTCCCTCTCCCTCCCTCCCCCATCTCTGTCCTTCTCTACCCCTTCCTCTCCCCCCTCTTTTCCCCTCTCTCTCCCTCTCCCTCTATCCCCTCCTCTCTCTTCCTTTCTCTCCCTCTCTCTTCCCCCTCCCTCTTTCCCTCCTGCTCTCTCCCTCCCGCTCTCCCTCTCTCTCCCTCCCACTCTCCCTCTCTCTCCCTCCCACTCTCCCTCCCTCCCCCTCACTTTCCCATCTCCTCTCTCTCTCTCTCTCCCTCCCCTCACTTTCCCATCCCCTCTCTCTCTCCCTCCCTCCCCCTCACTTTCCCATCTCCTCTCTCACTCTCCCTCCCTCCCCCTCACTTTCCCATCCCCTCTCTCTCTCCCTCCCTCCCCCTCACTTTCCCATCCCCTCTCTCCCTCATTCCCCCTCACTTTCCCATCCCCTCTCTCCCTCATTCCCCCTCACTTTCCCATCCCCTCTCTCCCTCATTTCCCCTCACTTTCCCATCCCCCCTCTCTCTCCCTCATTCCCCCTCACTTTCCCATCCCCTCTCTCTCCCTCCCTCCCCCTCACTTTCCCTCCCCTCTCTCTCCCTCATTCCCCCTCACTTTCCATCCCCTCTCTCTCCCTCCCTCCCCCTCACTTTCCCATCCCCTCTCTCCCTCATTCCCCCTCACTTTCCCATCCCCTCTCTCCCTCATTCCCCCTCACTTTCCCATCCCCTCTCTCCCTCATTCCCCCTCACTTTCCCATCCCCTCTCTCTCCCTCCCTCCCCCTCACTTTCCCTCCCCTCTCTCTCCCTCATTCCCCCTCACATTCCCATCCCCCTCTCTCTCCCTCCCTCCCCCTCACTTTCCCTCCCCTCTCTCTCCCTCATTCCCCCTCACTTTCCCATCCCCTCTCTCTCCCTCCCTCCCCTCACTTTCCCATCCCCTCTCTCTCCCTCCCTCCCCTCACTTTCCCTCCCCTCTCTCTCCCTCCCTCCCCCTCACTTTCCCATCCCCTCTCTCCCTCATTCCCCCTCACTTTCCCATCCCCTCTCTCCCTCATTCCCCCTCACTTTCCCATCCCCTCTCTCCCTCATTTCCCCTCACTTTCCCATCCCCCCTCTCTCTCCCTCATTCCCCCTCACTTTCCCATCCCCTCTCTCTCCCTCCCTCCCCTCACTTTCCCATCCCCTCTCTCTCTCCCTCCCTCCCCCTCACTTTCCCATCCCCTCTCTCCCTCATTTCCCCTCACTTTCCCATCCCCTCTCTCTCCCTCCTTCCCCTCACTTTCCCTCCCCTCTCTCTCCCTCATTCCCCCTCACTTTCCCATCCCCTCTCTCTCCCTCCCTCCCCCTCACTTTCCCATCCCCTCTCTCCCTCATTCCCCCTCACTTTCCCATCCCCTCTCTCTCCCTCCCTCCCCCTCACTTTCCCTCCCCTCTCTCTCCCTCATTCCCCCTCACTTTCCCATCCCCTCTCTCTCCCTCCCTCCCCCTCACTTTCCCTCCCCTCTCTCTCCCTCATTCCCCCTCACTTTCCCATCCCCTCTCTCTCCCTCCCTCCCCTCACTTTCCCATCCCCTCTCTCTCCCTCCCTCCCCTCACTTTCCCATCCCCTCTCTCTCCCTCCCTCCCCTCACTTTCCCTCCCCTCTCTCTCCCTCCCTCCCCCTCACTTTCCCATCCCCTCTCTCCCTCATTCCCCCTCACTTTCCCATCCCCTCTCTCTCCCTCCCTCCCCCTCACTTTCCCTCCCCTCTCTCTCCCTCATTCCCCCTCACTTTCCCATCCCCTCTCTCTCCCTCCCTCCCCTCACTTTCCCATCCCCTCTCTCTCCCTCCCTCCCCTCACTTTCCCTCCCCTCTCTCTCCCTCCCTCCCCCTCACTTTCCCATCCCCTCTCTCTCTCCATCACCACCTTACAGATCGCACCAGAATGATACTGAATTTTAAAGGGTTAAATTATGAGGAATGGCTACATGAACCCGACTTATATATACCCACCGAGTGTAGAAGACTGAGGTGGGAGAGGCGATCTGTTCAAGACCATCGCAGCACAGAAGGAGGCCATTCATCCCATCGAGTCCATCCTAGCTCTCTCTGGATCAATCCGGTCAGTCCCATCCGCCCCCCGCCCTGCTCTCTCCCCTCGAGCACCTGTCCAATTCCCTTTTGAAATCATTCACCCTCTCCACTACCCCCACCCTCATGGGCAGCGAGTTCCGGGTCATTACCCCTCGCTGGGTTAAAAAGAGTCCCCCCTCACATTCCGGCACCCCCACCCTCCAGCTATATATCTCTCTCCCAAAACCTTCAACCTGTGACCACCCACTCCTTGTGCCGTCAGCCAATGGGAACAGCTTTTCTCTTGCCTCCCTTATCTAAACCCGTCATCATCTTGCACCCCCCACTCTATCAGATTTCCCCTCCCTCTCCTTCGCTCCAAGGAAGACCCCCCCCCCCCCCAGCTTCTCCAACCTAACCCTGCTGCTAAAATGCTCCTCCACCCACCTCCCCCCCCTACCGCCATTTTGTCAATCAGCGTTTCTCCGAATCTGCCCAGCTCACCGCCTCCCCCCACTCCTGGACTCCGAACCCTCTCTTCCCCCTCTCCGCGGGAATTGAGGCACTCCGCACCATCTCGCAACCTCGGCTCCGTCACTCCCAGATTCCTGGTCCCTCGCGTGGCACAACCCCACCCCCACCACCCAACCCTGCCGCAGTGCAGGACTGACGGAGTGCTGCACTGTCGGAGGAAACACCGTCACGTGGCTGTTCATGGGACCAGGCTGTGCGCAAATCGGTCGCCATCTTTGCCCAAGACCCTCCTTCACTTCTGTAGGCCTCGTTCCTTCACTAGGTTCCTTCACTAGGTTGCTCCCTCCCCCGCCCCTTCCCTGTTCTCTCGCTGGTGCGGGTGTGGGATGAGCAGCACTAGCGTTAAGAGGCGTCAGGGTTAATAACTCACCCCCTACCTTTGTGTCCATTTCAGGTGGAAGTTCTACTGCTGTGAGAAGTGGTCCGTGTGCTACACCAAATGCAATTGGACCCAATACATCAACGAGTCCAACGAGTACTTCAGCTGGCAGGTCCCGGAAGGTTTCTACCTGGTGGGGGCCATCCGTTACCATGACAACGTGGTCAAGTAAGTACACACCACCCCCCTCCCACCCCATTTGCCCCGTGACCCTTTCAAACCTTCTGTACCTCTCACCCCCTCCCCCAACCCCTTGATTTTCTCTCCCCTCCCCTTCCCTTCCCGCACACTCTGATGCTGGAGGACCCGGATGGAAAGAGCTAGGGTGAGCTTTTCAACTGCAGGAGCCGTCGCAACATGACCTCAATTCCGCTGACCCCCCCTCAACCCCCCGTCGGGATTGAAGGGCGAGGTAGGGTCGGGGGTTGCTTGGGGGGGGGGGGGGCGGGTGTCGGGATCTACTCTGCTTCAAGGCTCAGCTCCTGGTCTGGGGACTCGCTCCCTACCCATGGCCTCTTCTGGGGAACCAGCATCCCAGCCACAATGGGAAGACTGATCCCAATCTTGGGACCCGCCAGACCCTCGGATCTGCGCCCCTTTCCCGAAGGGTCCGAGATCCGACCTGACAGTCAGAGCCAAAGATGGTGTCGGCCCAATGTTGACCGGCTGGTGGCCATTCTGCCCATCCTATCTCTTCAACCATGAAAGCCCTCACTGTGTGTTAACTGACAACTTCATTGGCGAGACCGGTAGAGAATTCTTTTTGACCCAGTTGCATGGTAATGTGAAGTTAAGGGGTATGAATACCGGCTCCTTCTATCGAAATGTGTCCAAGTCTCTCCGGGTTTCCCTCGTAAGTTGGTAACCGGTTGCTATGACCGAAGCCTTCCCAAAGGCCCCTGAACGTGCCCCCTGACTCTTTTGCCTTCTCTTACAGCAAACGCCGATGGCAGTACCGATACTGTGCGATGTTCCCTGTAGCCCTTACAGACTACTGATTGGCAATCCGCTGTGACCCCAGTGTTCTCAATAAAAAGAGGGATGATTCCCGTCAGCCTGGCGAGTCTTGTCTTCATTCGTCTCTGTCTCCTCCTTGGACCAGTGCCTGGCGGCTTTTCTCCACCCCTCGCGGACCGGGAGAGTTTGGCACCTGTCGGGGGTAGGGGGACACTAATGGGGGGGGGGAGGGTATGTGGTCTTGAGGGGGACTGTTGAGGGTAGGAGACAGGTCGGTAGAGATGGTGGCTCTGCAGCTAAACCAGGAGCTCCCAGGCGTACTGGGGACTGTGATTGGACAGCACTTGATGAACAACCCCGAGTGCGCCAAGAATGACACCGACAGCCAATTTAAGATTTATCAGCCGGGCTCACAATGCGGCTCACTTACACCTGCTGGAAGCTGCGTACATTCATATGCAGGATCTGTCCCCTGCAGCCAAAAGGAAGGTGTCCAGGCACTGTGCCTCCTTCCGAATTGAACAAAAGTGTGGGGGTCAATAGTCCCCTGGTGCGTGCTCCATGGCAACACCTCGACCAATTAGAATCGACTTGCTATCCAGTCTGTGCCCCTTTTTTCATGCACTGTAAACTGTTCTCCTGTTTGAAATTTGGTATTCTTGCATTTGTCCTGACGAGTGCAAGATGAAAAGCTTCGACAGCCTGCGTCCTTTCTCAGCAACGTGCAGGATTACAGACTATATACGGTTCAGAACCAGGCCGTTTGGCCCAATCAGCCCATGTGGCATTTGTGCCCCACTCGAGATTAGACAGGGTGGACTGTTCAGAGGGGGATATTAGACAGGGGGGGGAGGGTGCTATTCAGAGGGGGGGATTAGACGGGGGAGATGTTGAGAGGGGAGGGTTAGACAAGGGGCATATCAGAGGGGCGATTAGACAGGGGGCTGTTCAGAGAGGGGATTAAACGTGGAGGGACTGTTTAAAGATGGAGATTAGACAGGGGGGTTTTCAGAGATGGAGATTAGATGGATGGGCAGTTCAGAGGGGGAGATTAGGTGTGGAGGGCAGTTCAGAGGGGGGAGATTAAGTAGGGGGGGTGCCTGTTCAGAGGGGGCGGGGGGGGGGGGGGGTTAAACCAGGGGGGCTATTCAGTGGGGGAGATTAGACCGGGCAGACTGTTCAAAGGGGGATTAGACGGGGGGCTGGGGGGGTGGTGTTCAGAGATGGAGATTAGATGGGGGGTGCAGTTCAGAGGGGGATTAGACAGTGGGGAGTGTTTGGGGTGGGAGATTAGATGGGGGTGCTGTTCAGAGAGGCAGGGTTAGACCAGTGCGGGGGCTGTTCAAAGGGGGGATTAGATGGTGGGGCGGAGAGGCTGTTCGGGGGGGAGATTAGACGGGGAGGCTGTTAGCATACCTGAAAAGTTTCACACCAGGAGGGGTGTAGGGGAGGAAATGAACCAAAGCGATCTGCCTGTGTGAAAATGGGACACCAGACAGGTGAAAGGCTGCAATGTGCCTTTGTGAAGTGGCTCTGGTAAAGGCTGCAGTGGTTTTCATTGAGTTGATCCCGTGATCCAGGACTCTTGTGCTCTTCAGGCTGTTCCCAGGGAATGCACACTGAGATTAACATCGATTACTGTTCTATAGGATAACAAGGGGCTGCAGACTGTGTAATACTTCAGTCTTCCAAAAAAAATCTACTTTATTCTTAAAATGTTCTTAAAATTAGAAGGTTGTTCGACTCTGTGATAAAGTGTAATCCAGTTCAATCCCTTTAAGTACTGTATGTGGCACATCAATACACTTCCAAAAAGGTTAGATTTACAATTCTCATTTCATATCAAACATTCTCTGCTGCATTGTAATACACAGATCAGATTGACAGCAGCCCAGAACAATATCAAGATATCTCCTTGATATTTTTCCATTCCCGGATCAGGGACAGCTCTACTCAGCTTTCATCTTTGAAGAAAATGGCTCTGGAGTTTGATTATTGCATTTACCTTCTCCCCCTTCTCACCTGTCACTGAAACTATGACGTGTGCTGACAGCTCAGACCTATGAAGACCTCTGAAAATGTAGGGAAATAGCTGGTTAACACGCATTTATGTTACAAAAAATCCAAACACTCAGTGTGGTATCACACATCCCACTGACATCTTCACCTTTAGCAATCTCCCTCTGCTGGGGACTGTTAAAATCACACACATGCACACACAGCAAAACAGACACAGTGATACACACAGGAAAATAAACACAGACATACAGTGACACAGACACACACACAGCAAAATAGACACACAGTGGCACACATGCATATCTTCAGCAATCTCCCTCTGCTGGGTACTGTTAAGATCACACACACATCTCTCTCACACACACACACAGCAAAACAGACACAGTGATACACACAGAGGAAAATAAAAACACGCAGTGATATACACACAGAGGAAAATAAAACACACAGTGATACACACATGCACAGCAAAATAGATACAGTGAAACACACAAACAGGAAAATGGACACAGGCACACAGTGACACACGCACAGCAAAACAGGCAATGATACAGACACACACAGGAAAATAAACATAGATCCATAATGACACACACATGCACAGCAAAATAGACACACAGTGGTACACACATACACACACACACACACACACACAAACAGACAGATATATTCAGCAATCTCCCTCTACTGGATACTGTCATAATCTCATATACACAGACACACAGCAAAACAGACATAGTGATACACAGACACAGGAAAATAAACACAAGTACACTGACACACACATAAATGCACAGCAAAAAGACACACAGAGGCACACACAGATACACACCTTCAGCAATCTCCCCCTGCTAGGTACTGTCATAATCTCAAATACACACACACACACATACACGACAAAACAAACACAGAGACAGTGACACAGACACACAGTGACACACATCCCTTTAGCATTCTACCTCTGCTGGGTAGCTGTTATAGTCTCATATACACACACAGGCACACAGCAAAACAAACACAGTGATACACACACACACACATATTGGAAAATAGACATACACAGAGACACACACATCATAGGGAGCCTCACTCACCTACATAGGTGCGTTATCCTGTACGTGCGAGTTGTCAACCCTGACAGTTACGCAATGAACCTCTCTACCTCCTTCAAGAAGCAGTCTACCTGCTTCTCCATTCTGAGTTATTGTGTACTTATGCAGTGACCCGGGACAAGTTCAAGAAGGAGATAAAGCATTCGGGGAATTATCCATTTCCCCTCCTGTATAAAATGTTTAAATGGTAGCATTCCTGATTTGGAATTCAGTAACCCTCCGGGTCAATGTTCGGGATGGAGCAATGGCGGCGGCTGTTCCCATAATACCGCGCGACCGGGAAAGGCCTCTATCAGTGACACGCGCCACATTCTGGGCGAGCCCACTGCGCATGCGCGAACGGTAGCGCCCCCGGCCAATGAGGCAGCGATTTTCCTTTTTTTTTATTCACCTCCTCGGCCGTTTAGGATTTCAGTTCCCTCTCTCGATGACGAAGAGTCTCTTCTCTCCTTTTGGCGATTTGGTTTTTAAAGAGAAGGAGGCGACGTCACGCCAAGATGGCGGCCGGCTGCCCGCGGGCGCGGCCGGCGTTTGACAACGAGCAGCGCGCGGGCTCGAGGGTGAGGCAAGAGATGACGCCGGGAGGAGCGGGGAAGGACAGAGCGGCCTCGTGCGGCCAGGAGGGCAATCAGCAGCAGCCACAGTCCCTGGAACCTGGTCTCTGCTGAAAATGGAAATAACGTTCTCCTGTTGAAATAATGAGTGTCTCCCTGGATATATATATATACGTCACGGGATGTGGGCTTCACTGGCTAAGCCCAGCATTTTTTGCCCATCCCTAATTGCCCCCTTGAGAAGGTGGTGGGTGAACTGCCTCCTTGAACCGCTGCAGTCCCTGTGGTGTAGGTACACCCACCGTGCTGTTAGGGAGGGAGTTCCAGGATTTTGACCCAGCGACAGTGAAGGAACGGCTGATATATTTCCAAGTCGGGATGGTGAGGGGCTCAGAGGGGAACTTGCAGGTGGTGGTGTTCCCCATGTGTCTGCTGCCCTTGTCCTTCTAGATGGTAGAGGTCGTGGGTTTGGAAGGTGCTGTCTAAGGAGCCTTGGTGAATTGCTGCAGTGCATCTTGTAGATGGTACACACACTGCTGCTACTGTGCGTCGGTGGTGGAGGGAGTGAATGTTTGTGGATGTGGTGCCAATCAAGCAGGGCTGCTTTGTCCTGGATGATGTCGAGCTTCTTGAGTGTAACATAAGAACATAAGAACTAGAAGCAGGAGTAGGCAATTCAGCCCCTCGAGCCTGCTCCGCCATTCATTACGATCATGGCTGATCTCATTTTGGCCTCAACTCCAATTTCCCGCCCTCTCCCCACAACCTTCCAACCCCGTTACTAATTAAAAATCTGTCTATCACCTCCTTTAAATTTATTCAGCGTCCCGACATCCACTGCTCTCTGAGGTAGTGAATTCCACAGATTCACGACCCTTTGAGAAAAGTAATTCCCCCTCATCTCTGATTTAAATCTACCACCCCTTAGCCTAAAACTATGGCCTCTTGTTCTAGAATGCCCCACAAGGGGAAACATCCACTCCACGCCTACTTTGCCTATCCCCTTTAGCATCTTATATACCTCAATTAGATGATCCTCTCATCCTTCTAAACTCTAGCGGAGTATAGGCCTAAACTGCTCAATCCCTCCTCACAAGGCGAGTCCCGGATCTCTGGAATCAATCTAGTGGACCTCCTCTGAACCACCTCCAACGCAACTACATCCTTCCTCAAGTAAGGGGACCAAAACTGTGCACAGTACTCCAGGTGCGGTCTCACCAATGCCTTGTACAGTTGCAACAACACTTCCCTATTTTTATACTCTATTCCTTTAGCCATAAATGCCAAAATTCCATTTGCCTTCCTTATTACCTGCTGTACCTATATAGTAGTTTTCAGCGATTCATGCACCAGGACACCCAGATCCCTCTGCACTGAAGCATTCTGAAGTTTCTCTCCATTTAAATAATAAGTCGCCTTTTTATTCTTCCAACCAAAATGGAGAACCTCACCCTTATCCACGTTAAACTCCATCTGCCAAATTTTGGCCCATTCACCAAACCTGTCCATATCCATTTGTAAATTTCTAATTTCTTCATTGCAACTCACTTTCTATTGTGGGAGCCGCACTCATCCAGGGGCAACTGGAGAGTATCCCATCCCACTCCTGACTTGTGCCTTGTAGATGGTGGACAGGCTTTGGGGAGTCAGGAGGTGAGTTACTCTCCACAGGATTCCCAGCCTCTGACTTGCTCTTGTAGCCACTGTATTTATATGGCTGGTCCAGTTAGGTTTCTGGTAACCCCCAGGATATAGATAGTGGGGGTTTCAGTGGTGGTAATGCCAAGGGGTGATGGTTAGATTCTCTTTTGTTGAGGATGGCCATTGCCTGGCACTTGTGTGGTGTGAATGTTACTTGCCACTTGTCAGCCCTGAGCCTGGATATTGTCCAGGTCTTGCTGCATTTGGACATGGACTGCTTCAGTATCTGAGGAGTCACGAATGGTGCTGAACATTGTGCAATCATCAGCGAACATCCTCATTTCTGACCTTATGATGGAAGGAAGGTCATTGATGAAGCAGCTGAAGATGGTTGGGCCGAGGACACTACCCTGAGGAACTCCTGCAGTGATGTCCTGGGACTGAGATGACTGACCTCCAACAACCACAACCATCTTCCTTTGTGCTGGGTATGACTGCAGCCAGTGGAGAGTTTTCCCCCTGATTCCCATTGACTCCAGTTTTGCTAGGGCTCCTTGATGTCACACTCGGTCAAATGCTGCCTTGATGTCGGGGCAGTCACTCTCACCTCACCTCAGGAGTTCAGCTCTTTTATCCATGTTTGAACCAAAGCTGTAATGAGGTCAGGAGCTGAGTGGCCCTGGCGGAACCCAAACTGGGCCTCAGTGAGCAGGTTATTGCTAAGCAAGTGCCGCTTGATAGCACTGCTGATGACCCCTTCCATTACTTTACTGATGATGGAGAGTAGACTGATGGGGTGGTAATTGGCTGGGTTGGATTTGTCCTGCTTTTTGTGTACAGGACATACCTGGGCAATTTTCCACATAGCCGGGTAGATGCCAGTGTTGTAGCTGTACTGCAACAGCTTGGCTAGGGTCACGGCAAGTTCTGGAGCACAAGCCTTCAGTACTCTTGCTGGAATATTGTCAGGGCCCATAGCCTTTGCAGTATCCAGTGCCTTCAGCTGTTTCTTGATATCACGTGGAGTGAATTGAATTGGCTGAAAACTGGCATCTGTAATGCTGGGGCCCTCCGGAGGAGGACGAGATGGATCATCCACTCGGCGCTTCTGGCTGAAGATTGTAGCAAGTGCTTCAGTCTTATCTTTTGCACTGATGTGCTGGACTCCCCCATCATTGAGGATGGGGACATCTGTGGAACCTCCTCCTCCAGTGAGTTGTTTAATTGTCCACCACCATTCACGACTGGATGAGACTGGACTGCAGAGCTTAGATCTGATTCACTGTTTGTGGGATCACTTATCTCTGTCTATCACTTGCTGCTTATGCTGTTTGGCACACAAGTAGTCCTGTGTTATAGCTTCACCTGGTTGACATCTCATGTTTAGGTCAGCCTGGTGCTGCTCCTGGCATGCACTCTTCATTGAACCAGGGGGTTGATCCCCTGTCTTGATGGTAATGGTAGAGTGGGGGATATGCTGGGTCATGAGGTTACAGATTGTGTTCGAGTACAATTCTGCTGCTGCTGATGGCCCACAGCACCTCATGGATGCCCAGTCTTGAGTTGCTAGATCTATTTGAAATCTATCCCATTTAGCACGGTGGTAGCGTCACACAACACGATGGAGGGTATCCTCAATGTGAAGGTGGGTCTTTGTCTCCACAAGGACTGTGCGGTGGTCACTCCTGCCGATACTGACATGGACAGATACATCTGTGACAGGCAGGTTGGTGGGGATGAGGACAAGTATGTTTTACCCTCTTGTTGGTTCCCTCACCACTTGCCGCAGACCCAGTCTAGCAGCTATGTCCTTTAGGACTCGGCCAGCTCGGTCAGTAGTGGTGCTACCGAGACGCTCTTGGTGATGGACATTGAAGTCCCCCACCCAGAGTACATTCTGTACCCTTGCCAACCTGAGTGCTTCCTCCAAGTGATGTTCAACATGAAGGTGGTACATGGTAATCAGCAGTTTTCCTTGCCCATGTTTGACCTGATGCCATGAGACTTCATGGGGGTCGGAGTCGATGTTCAGAACTCCCAGGGCAACTCCCTCCTGACTGTATAACCACTGTGCCACCACCTCTGCTGGGTCTGTCCTGCTGGTGGGACAGGACATACCCAGGGATGGTGATGGTGGTGTCTGGGACGTTATCTGTAATGTATGATTCCATGAGGATGACTATGTCAGGCTGGTGCTTGACTAGTCTGTGGGACAGCTCTGCCTGGCACTAACCCCCCCCGCCAGATGTTAATAAGGGGGGGAGGGGGGTTTGCAGGGTCGGCTGGGCTGAGTTTGCTGTTGTCATTTCCAGTCAATGCGTCTGGTTTCATTCCTTTTTTGTGACTGCAGTGGTTTGTTACAACTGAGTGGCTTGCTAGGCCATTTTGCAGGGCGTTTAAGGGTCTGGAGTCACATAAGGATGACACGGCACTTTGCAATGGTTACATTGTCATCATTAAACTTTTAATTCGGGACTTTTATCGAATTCAATGCCATTTGCCACGGCCAAATTCGATCCACGTCCCTGGATCATTACCCTTACTAGTCCAGCTAGTACCCCTAAGCCATCACCTCCCCTAAATGGTTTCAGAATTCTTTACAATGGCTTTAAAATGAATGCAAATTTATCCTTGCAGGCTTTTCGATGGGTGCTCACCTCTCTACCTCTGAACTTGTGGCTGCGCTCATTTTCCAATCATTTTCGATTGATGCTGCCCTCCCTCTGCTTGAACCCCTGGTGGCCTCCCCTCTACTTCTGCAGTTGCTTGGATCAACCAGCAGAGGGTGGGCTTGTATCACTTTAATCGCAAGAGAGAGAAACAATTTTGAGGAGGACGAGAGCATTTGACCCCTTTTTAATTCATTCATTCACCCAG
>NW_024470726.1:203250-228250 GCF_017639515.1 Carcharodon carcharias
GGGCAGGATAATGTAGCTGTACAGGTGAGTGAGGGGGAGGTCAGGATAATGTACCTGTACAGGTTTGTGAGGGGGAGGGCAGGATAATGTACCTGTACAGGTGTGTGAGGGGGAGGGCAGGATAATGTACCTGTACAGGTGTGTGAGGGGGAGGGCAGGATAATGTACCTGTACAGGTGAGTGAGGGGGAAGGCAGGATAATGTACCTGTACAGGTGTGTAAGGGGGAGGTCAGGATAACGTACCTGTACAGGTGTGTAAGGGGGAGGTCAGGATAATGTACCTGTACAGGTGAGTGAGGGGGAGGGCAGGATAATGTACCTGTACAGTTGAGTGAGGGGGAGGGCAGGGTAATGTACTGTACAGGTGAGTGAAGGGGAGGGCAGGATAATGTACCTTGTAAGGAACATATCTTTGTATTTTCTTATGGACTGTGAATTAAAATTGCAATGGCTACAGGTTGTAATTCGTGTCCATTGGAACAAGATGAGAGATATATGAATTGTTGTAATCCTGGAACAGAGTGTGCCATGAAAGACAGGATGGTGCTGGAAAAGAGTCCTGGACCAGGGGAGCTGCCTGACAACAGCATTTTACTTGGCTCCTGACCAGGTGACCAAGGTTTTGTGTGAAGAGCATGGTAGCAGAAGGCTCGTGGCCTGCAAAGAGAAAACATCTAAAATCTCTTTTCCTCATATCTCTATAACCTGCTCTCTTGCTCTGAAAACTCCTGTCAAGAGGCAAGTGGGAAAATCACTGTTAGAGACATTGAAAAGCAAGTTCTCAGCCAGTGAACTAAATACTGAAAGTGCTGAAAGACCACCTCGCGTCATCAACAAGAACTGAAAGGAATTTGGGAGACATCGATCAAAAACAACCCATCGAATCCTGTTCTCCGGAATTGGTGCTAAGTTAGCAGTTCATATCTCTTTCTTTTGCCACCAGTTAAAGACAGCTTGTTCAATAAACAGTTATTTTCTTATTAACTTTACAAACCTGGTGCTTGTATTCTGTTAACCTAAATTAAACAGTCAGGTAGAATTGGGGCAATCTGGTGGTTTGTTCACATTTGTCACGGCTTAGGGAACAGCGGAGCTGATATTACAGCGCACTCTCCCCAGTGAGTCCTGACAACCTGTACAGGAGAGGGGGGATGACAGGATAATGTACCTGTATAAGTGA
This sequence comes from Carcharodon carcharias, assembly GCF_017639515.1. Lineage (NCBI taxonomy): Eukaryota > Metazoa > Chordata > Chondrichthyes > Lamniformes > Lamnidae > Carcharodon > Carcharodon carcharias. The sequence continues at coordinate 204,432 of NW_024470726.1, forward strand.
GAGGGGGAGGGAGAAGTGCAAGATAACACATACACTAGACACAAGGACACACACACTCTCACACACACATTCTCTCTCACACACACACACTCTCACAAACACACTCTCACACGTGCACACCCTCATACACACACTCTCTCATGCACACACTCTCATGCACGCACCCTCATACGCACACACTCTCTCATATGCACACAGTCTCTCACATGCACACAGCCTCTCACATGCACACACTCTCACATGCACATTCTCATGCACACAGTCTCTCATGCACACACTCTCACATGCACATTCTCATGCACACACTCTCACACGCGCACACTCTCATACGCACACATTCTCTCATGCACACACTCACATGCACACAGTGTCTCACACGCGCATACTGTCATACGCACACACACCGCAGTGATACCCAAATGCACACAGCAACACACACACGTGCACACACACAAAGATGACATGCACAAACTGCCTCTCACACACCCATCACCTCAAACCACTCACCGACCCCCGCTACCAACTGTCTCAGACACACACACACAATGACACACACATACACAGTGACACACACAGCAACACACACACACACACACAACGACATACGCACGACACACACACGCACATACACACACAGCAACACACATGCACAGCAACATACACAGCAACACACACACAGAGCAATACACACAAATCAACACAGACACACAGCGACACACACAAAGCAACACACACAGTGACACACACACAGCAGGGTAGCAGAAGGCTCGTGGCCTGCAAAGAGAAAACATCTAAAATCTCTTTTCCTCATATCTCTATAACCTGCTCTCTCGCTCTGAAAACTCCTGTCAAGAAGCAAGTGGGAAAATCACTGTTAGAGACATTGAAAAGCAAGTTCTCAGCCAGTGAACCAAATACTGAAAGTGCTGGAACATCACCTCATGTCATCAACAAGAACTGAAAGGAATCTGGGAGACATCGATCAAAATCAACCCATCGAATCCTGTTCTCCGGAGTTGGTGCTAAGTTAGCAGTTCATATCTCTTTCTTTTGCCACCAGTTAGAGACAGTTTGTTCAATAAACACACAAGCACACACATACACTGTCCATCACCCACCCATCGCCACAAACCACTCACTGACCCCCACCACCAACTGTCTCACACACACACAGCGACACACACACATACACACACAGCAACACACATACAGTGACACACACACCGACACACGCACACATGTACACAGCGACACACACACAAACACACCGACACACACGCACATACATACAGTGACATACACAGCAACACACACGCACACATATACAGTGACACACAATCACACCGACACACACGCACACACATGCAGTGACACACACAGCAACACACATGCACACACATACACAGCGACACATGCACACAGCGACACACACACACATACATACACAGCAACACACATGCACAGTGACACACACACACGGCAACACACACAGTGACACACACACGCAGACAGCAACACACACATGGCAACACACACAGTAATGCACACACAAACACCAACACACACGCACGCGTGTGCACACACACAGGGACACACACACAGCAACACACACACAGTGACACACGCACAGCGACACACACAAACACATACACAGCAACACACACAATGACACACAAACACTCATGGGGTGACACACATACACAGCGACACAACACAGAGCAATGCACATACACAGCGATACACACACACATCGACACATACATACACAGTGACACACATCACAGCGACACACATACAAAGCAACACACATACACACACAGTGACACACGCACACCCATGCAGTGACAAACACACACACAGCAGCGCACACACAGCCACACACAAACACAGCCACACACACACACACAGCGACACACACACACACACACATACAAACTCATACAGAGCAACATGCACACACCTGCATGCACTCTCACATGCACACACTGTCACACATGCACATACCCACTGTCTCACATCACACACACACTGACACACGTACACGCACACACACACACACACACACACAGTGACACACACATTGCAGAGACACACACACAGCGACACACACATGTGCATGCACGCACAGAGTGACATGCACACACTATCTCTCACACACAAACACTGTCTCACCCACCCCCCAGCGCAAACCTTCAACCCGCCCCCAACCCCAACTGTCACAGGCACACACACACATACATACACAGATGTGCACACACATACAATGACACACACGTATTGACCTACACACAGCGACACATACAGAGCAATGCACACACAGACACATACAAGTAGCAACATGCACACACACACACGGTGACACGCAAACACTCTCACTGGCACACACTCTCACACACACGGACACACTGTCTCTCTCACACACACAGCGACACACACACATTGTCTCACACTCTGTCTCTCACACACACACACACACACACACACACAGTCTCTCTCTCACATACACACAGATACACACACACACACACAACAATACACACACACACGTACGCGCACACACACTCTCACATGCACACACACTCTCACATGCACATACCCACTATCTCACATCGCACACACACTGACGCACAATGACACACACACACAGACACACAGTGACACACACACACACTGCAGTGACATGCACGCACTGTCTCAACTACCCCCCCACCGCAAACCTTACACCCGCCCCCACCCCCAACTGTCACACACACAGAGCAACACACACGTACACCATACAGGCACACACACACATACATACACAGATGTGCACACACACACAATGACACACGGCGATACACATAGCGATGCACGCACACAGTGACACACACAGTGCGACACACACACACACAGTGACACACACACAGCGACACACACAGAGTGATGCACACACACAGACACATACACACAGCGATGCACACACGCAGTGACACATGCACATACACATAGCAACACGCACAGACACACACACACACACACACAGTGACATGCAAACACGCTCACAGGCACACACTCTCACACATACTCTCACACACACAGACACACTGTCTCACACACAGACACACTGTCTCTCACACACAGACACACACGCATTGCCTCACACTCTCTCTCTCACACACACAAAGTCTCTCTCTCACGGACACACACACATGGATACACACAGCGACACACACGCACACACAGAGTGTCTCTCTTACATACACACATAAATACACACACACACACGCACACACAGAGCAATACACACACACAAAGCGAAACACACACGCACAGATACACGCACACACACAGTGACACACACACACATCGACACACACAACGATGCACACACAGTAATGCACACACACAGTGACACACATACACACAGCAGCACGCACACACACGCACACTCAGAGCGACAGACACACAAACACAGTGACACACACACACTCTCTCACAGACACACACACTGTCTCACACACAAACTGTCTCTCTCACACTCACACAGCGACACACACACACACACACACACACACACTCTCACACACACACACACACACACACACACACACACGGATACACACACACCCACCCAGATACACTCACACTCACAGGCACAAAGTCTCCAGGAGTAGAGCTGCAGACTGTGGGCACTCTCTCTTTAAACAGCAGCCTTCCTAGTCGGCTGATCTTCAGGAAAACAAGGGGCCCTTTCTTCTCCCTCCCACCCACCACCCCAGATCCAATAGGGTGGAGACTGACTGACTACAGCTCCACTGCTGGTGAAAGGGAACCTCAGGCAGTGAGAGGGAAGAGACGAGAGGGGTGGAGGGGAGTGCTGAGCAGAGGCTGGTGTCTGCGAGGCTCTTGCACACCCACACTGTGCCAGGCATCATGATGGAAAGTCAAGCGAGCCAGGGGCAAAGCAATCCGGATTAAAGCTCACTGCGTAACAGGTTAGTGACACTCCCACCAAAACCACTTCCCAACTCCCTTCAAAAGAAATTAACTTAATGACTTCCTGAGTGTTGGAATACTGGGAAAAGGCCGTTAAACAGGAACTTTAGCTTTCAAACTACTTTCTCTTGTTGGCAAATGACATTAGGCTGGAGCTGCTTGTCCTGTTTCCCTCCTAACAATGATCAGGAATGTGTGTTTCAGTGTGCAAGAGTGAGCGAGTGAGTGTGCGAACGTTTGAGAGAGAGAGAGAGGGAGGGAGCAAGCGAATGAGAGAGCGAGTGAGTGAGAGTGAGTGAGAGAGCGAGCGAGTGAGAAAGCGAGTGAGAGAACGAGTGTGAGAGAGCGGGCAAGTGAGAGAGGAAGCAAGTGAGTGAGAGAGCGAGTGAGAGTGAGTGAGTGAGAGAGCAAGTGAGTGAGAGTGAGTGAGAGAGCGAGTGAGTGAAAGAGTGAGAGAACGAGTGTGAAAGAGCGAGCAAGTGAGAGAGGAAGCGAGTGAGTGAGAGAGTGAGTGAGAGAGTGAGTGAGAGAAAGTGAGTGAATGAGTGAGAGAGCGAGTGAGTGAGAGAGGAAGCGAGTGAGTGAGTGAGTGAGTGAGTGAGAGAAAGTGAGTGAATGAGTGAGAGAGCGAGCGAGTGAGAGAGTGAGTGAGTGAGTGAGAGTGAGTGAGAGAGCGAGTGAGTGAGAGAGTGAGAGAATGAGTGTGAAAGAGCGAGCAAGTGAGAGAGGAAGCGAGTGAGTGAGAGAGTGAGTGAGAGAGTGAGTGAGAGACAGAGTGAGTGAGTGAGCGAGTGAGAGCAAATGAGTGAGTGAGAGAGCGAGCGAGTGAGAGAGTGAGTGAGAGAGTGAGTGAGAGAGAGAGTGAGAGTGAGTGAGAGAAAGTGAGTGAGAGAGAGTGATGAGCGAGTGATAGCAAGCGAGTGAGAGAGTGAGTGAGAGAGTGAGTGAGAGAGTGAGTGAGAGAGAGAGTGAGAGAAAGTGAGTGAGAGTGAGTGAGAGAGTGAGTGAGAGAGAGTGAGTGAGCGAGTGAGAGCGAGCGAGTTAGTGAATGAGAATGAGTGAGTGAGAGAGTGAGTGAGAGAACGATGTGAAAGAGCGAGCAAGTGAGAGAGGAAGCGAGCGAGTGAGTGAGAGTGAGTGAGAGAGAGTGAGAGAGAGTGAGTGAGTGAGTGAGACCAAGCGAGCGAGTGAGTGAGAGAGAGTGTGGGAGAGTGAGTGAGAGTGTGAGTGAGAGAGTGTGAATGAGTGAGCGAGTGAGAGCGAGTGAGTGAGTGAGAGAGCGAGCGAGTGAGTGAGAGAGAGCGAGCGAGTGAGAGAGTGAGAGAGTGAGTGAGAGAGACAGAGAGTGAGAGTGAGTGAGAGAGTGTGAGAGAGTGAGTGAGAGAGCGAGTGAGTGAGAGAGTGAGTGAGAGAGAGAGTGAGAGTGAGTGAGAGAGAGTGAGTGAGAGAGTGTGAGAGAGTGAGTGAGAGAGTGAGTGAGAGAGTGAGTGAGAGAGAGTGAGTGAGAGTGAGTGAGAGTGTGAGTGAGAGAGTGAGTGAGCGAGTGAGTGAGAGAGAGTGAGCGAGTGAGTACGAGCGAGTGAGTGAGAGAGTGAGCGAGAGAGAGAGAGAGTGAGAGTGAGTGAGAGAGAGTGAGTGAGAGAGAGTGAATGAGCGAGTGAGACCAAGCGAGTGAGAGAGTGAGTGAGAGAGAGTGAGTGAGAGTGAGTGAGAGAGTGAGTGAGTGAGTGAGAGAGCGGGCGAGTGAGAGAGTGAGCGAGAGAGTGAGTGAGCAAGTGAGTGAGAGAGAGTGAGCGAGTGAGAGCGAGCGAGTGAGTGAGTGAGAGAGCGAGCGAGTGAGAGAGTGAGTGAGCAAGTGAGAGAGTGAGTGAGAGAGTGAGTGAGCGAGTGAGAGCAAGTGAGTGAGAGAGCGAGCGAGTGAGAGAGTAAGTGAGAGAATGAGTGAGAGAGAGTGACCGAGTGAGAGCGAGCGAGTGACTGAGTGAGAGAGCGAGCGAGTGAGAGAGTGAGCAAATGAGAGAGGGAGAGAGTGTGCAAGCATGAGAGCGAGTGAGAGAGAGCACGAATGAGTGAGTGTGCGAGTGAGTGTGCGAGCGTGACAAGTGAGGGAGCAAGTGAGTGTGCAAGCGTGTGAGCAAGTGAGAAAGTGCAAGCAAATGAGAGAGCGACCTGCTAGCATGAGAGCAAGTGGGAGAGCGAGCGAGTGTAAGACCAAGTGAGTGTGAGAGTGAGTGAGAGAGCGAGTGTGAGAGTGAGCCAGTGAGTGTGAGACCGAATGAGAGAATGCGCGAGTGTGCAAGTGAGTGAGAGAGTGTGACAAGTGAGGGAACGAGCGAGTGAGAGAACGAGTGAGTGTGTGAGTGTGAGAGTGTGAGAGCAAGTGAAAGAGTGAGCGCGTGTGAGACCAAGCAAGTGAGAGAGAGAGAGTGAGTGACAGAGCAAGCGAGTGAGAGAGAGCAAGTGAGAGAGAGAGAGAGAGCAAGTGAGTGTGCGAGTGAGAGAGCAAGAGAGATAGAATGAGTGAGAGAGCGAGTGTGAGACCGAGCAAGTGAGTTAGAGAGCAAGTGAGTGTGCAAGCTAGTGAGGGTGAGATCAATTGAGAGAGTGAGTGAGTGTGAGAGCAAGTGAAAGAGAGCAAGCGAGAGACAGCAAGCGAGTGAGAGAGCGAGTGAGAGTGAGCGACTGAGAAAGCAAGTGAGAGAAAGTGAGCGAGAGAGAGTGAGCGAGTGAGAGAGAGTGAATGAGAGAGTGAGCGAGAGTGAGAGAGAGAGAACGAGTAAGTAAGTGTGCGAGCGAGTAAGTGAGAGAGCGAGCAAAAGAGCGAGCGAATTGAGTGAGCGAGTGAGTGAGAGTGAGCGAGTGGGAGAGACAGAGCAAGTGTGTGTGTATGTGTGTGAGAGAGTGTGTGTGAGTGAGTGTGTGTGTGTGTGTGGAGTGAATGTGTGTGTGTGGAGAGTGTGTGTGTGTGTGGAGAGAGTGAGTGTGTGTGAGTGAGTGTGTGTGTGTGGAGAGTGTGTGTGCGTGTGAGTGTGTGTGTGTGAGTGAATGTGTGTGTGGAGAGAGTGTGTGTGTGTGTGAGTGAGTGTGTGTGTGGAGAGAGTGAGTGTGTGTGAGTGTGTGTGTATGTGAGTGAGTGTGTGTGTGTGTGAGAGAGAGTGTGTGTGTGAGAGAATGTGTGTGTGAGTGAGTGTGTGTGTGAAGTGAGTGTGTGTGTGTGTGGAGAGAGTGTGTGTGGAGTGAGTGTGTGTGTGTGGAGTGAGTGTGTGTGTGTTGAGAGAGTGTGTGTGAGTGAGAGAGTGTGTGTTGAGAGAGTGTGTGTGAGTGAGAGAGTGTGTGTGAGTGAGTGTGTGTGTGTGAGAGAATGAGTGTGTGTGTATGTGAGAGAAAGAGCAAGTGTGTGTGTGAGACAGTGTGCGTGAGAATGTGTGTGTGAGAGAGAGAGTGAGTGTTTGTGTCTGTGAGAGGCAGTGTGTGTGTGTGCGTGTGTGAGAGAGAGTGTGTACGAGAGAGAGCGAGTGTGTGTGTGCAAGGAGAGAGTGAGTGTGTCTGTGAGAGAGAGTGAGTATGTGTCTGTGAGGAGAGAGCGAGTGTGTGTGTGTGTGTGTGAGTGAGTGAGTGTGTGTGTGCGTGGGTGAGAGAGTGTGTGTGAGAGAGAGAGAGTGTGAGAGAGAGAGTGTGTGAGAGAGAGTGTGTGTGAGAGAGAGTGTGTGTGAGAGAGAGTGTGTGTGTGTGAGAGAGAGAGAGTGTGTGTGAGAGAGAGTGTGTGAGAGAGAGAGAATGTGTGTGAGAGAGCATGTGTGTGAGAGAGAGAGTGTGTGAGAGAGAGAGAGTGTGAGAGAGAGAGAGAGTGTGAGAGAGAGTGTGTGAGAGAGAATGTGTGTGAGAGAGTGTGTGAGAGAGTGAGAGAGTGTGTGAGAGAGAGAGTGTGTGTGAGAAAGTGTGTGTGAGAGTGTGTGAGAGAGAGAGTGTGTGTGTGAGGAGTGAGTGTATGTGTCTGTGAGAGACGTGTTTGAGAGAGTGAGTGAGCATGTGTGTGTGTGAGACAGACAGAGTGTGTGAATGAGAGAAAGAGATAGAGTATGTCTAAGAGTGAGGGAGAGTGAGCGTGTGTCTGTGAGAGGGCTGTGGTTGGGGTGGGGGTGGGTGAGAGGGTTGAGGCGGGGTGAGGGTGGGGGTGAGGGTGGAGATGGGTGAGAGGGTCGGGGTGGGGGTGGGGGTGGGGGTGGGTGAGAGGGTCGGGGTGGGGGTGGGGGTGGGGGTGGGTGAGAGGGTCGGGGTGGGGTGGGGTGGGGTGGGGAGGGTCGGGGTGGGGGTGGGTGAGAGGGTCGGGGTGGGGGTGGGGGTGGGGGTGGGTGAGAGGGTCGGGGTGGGGGTGGGGGTGGGTGAGAGGGTCGGGGTGGGGGTGGGGGTGGGTGAGTGGGTTGAGGTGGGGATGGGTGTGGGGGTGGGGTTGGGGGTGGGGGTGGGTGAGGGATAAGGTGGGGGTAGAGTGGTTGAGAGGGTTGAGGTGGGGGTGGGTAAGAAGGTTGTGGTGGGGGTGGGTGTGGTTGTGAGGTTTGAGGTGGAGGTGGGGGTGGGGGTGGGTGAGAGGGTCGGGGTGGGCGTAGGGGTGGGGGTGGGGGTGAGAGGGGTGTTGTGGGGGTGGGGGTGGGTGGGGGTGAGAGGGGTGGTGTGGGGGTGGGGGTGGGGGTGAGAGGGGTGTTGTGGGGGTGGGGGTGGGGGTGAGAGGGGTGTTGTGGGGGTGGGGGTGGGGGTGAGAGGGGTGTTGTGGGGGTGGGGGTGGGGGTGGGTGAGAGGGGTGTTGTGGGGGTGGGGGTGGGTGGGGGTGAGAGGGGTGTTGTGGGGGTGGGGGTGGGGGGTGAGAGGGGTGTTGTGGGGGTGGGGGTGGGGGTGAGAGGGGTGTTGTGGGGGTGGGGGTGGGGGTGAGAGGGGTGTTGTGGGGGTGGGGTGGGTGAGGGGTGTGTGGGGGTGGGGGTGAGAGGGGTGTTGTGGGGGTGGGGGTGAGAGGGGTGTTGTGGGGGTGGGGGTGGGGGTGAGAGGGGTGTTGTGGGGGTGGGGGTGGGGGTGAGAGGGGTGTTGTGGGGGTGGGTGAGGTGGTGGGGGTGGGGGTGAGAGGGGTGTTGTGGGGGTGTGGGTGGGTGGGGGTGGGGGTGAGAGGGGTGTTGTGGGGGTGGGTGAGGTGGGGGTGGGCGTGGGTGGGAGGGGTGTTGTGGGGGTGTGGGTGGGTGGGGGTGGGTGAGGTGGTGGGGGTGGGGGTGGGTGAGGGGGTGTGGTGGGGGTGGGTGAGGTGGTGGGGGTGGGCGTGGGTGAGAGGGGTGTTGTGGGGGTGGGGGTGGGTGGGGGTGAGAGGGGTGTTGTGGGGGTGTGGGTGGGTGGGGGTGGGTGAGGGGGTGTGGTGGGCTTGTTCAGTGGCGGGGTGCACCCTGCAGAATGGGTGGAAAGATGGTTTTGTAAGTTGAAAACAGAGGGTGTGGCTCTGCGACTGCTGTTGAGCAGGGGAACGTCCAGGTGGTGGGTGATCCCCATGTGTCTGCTGCCCTTGTCCTTCTAGATGGTAGAGGTCGTGGGTTTGGAAGGTGCTGTCGAAGGAGCCTTGGTGAGTTGCTGCAGTGCATCTTGTAGATGGTACACACACTGCTGCTACTGTGCGTCGGTGGAGGAGGGAGTGAATGTTTGTGGATGTGGTGCCAATCAAGTGGGGGCTGCTTTGTCCTGGATGGTGTCGACCTTCTTGAGTGTTGTGGGAGCTGCACTCACCCAGGTAAGTGGGGAGTATTCCATCACACTCCTGACTTGTGCCTTGTAGATGTCTTCATTGTCAAAGGTACATCAAACCTTCACCTTAAATAAATAAAAAAAGAAGAAGAGGACTTTTAGTCCTTCCTCTCCTTCAAGAGCCCAGCGAGGAACGTTTGGACCCTCCGCCGCGCGTTCCTATCCAACTTGGGAGCCTTGAGAGCCTCGCAAGTGGACCGGAACACCAGCGGAAACGAATGCCACCAGTCCAAGGCCAACTGAACCCTATCTCGGCGACCACGGTGTCCCGACAAAAAGTCCCGGAGTTCCCTTGGGGGGATGAGGGGGAAGTCAGTGGAGGGCACCAGGGGATCCACCGCCTCGCTTGAGAGTGACTCGGCGTAATCCCCATTTGTGCCTTGTGGATGGTGGACAGGCTTTGGGGAGTCGGAAGATGAGTTAGTTGCTGCTGGATTCCCAGCCGCTGACCTCCTCTTGCAGCCAAGGCTGGTCCCAGTTCAATTTCTGATCAATGGTTACCCCCAGGATGTTGATAGTGGGGGATTCAGTGATGGGAATGTCATTGAACATCAATGGAGTGATGGTTAGATCCCCTCTGGTTGGAGATGGTCATTACCTGACACTTGTGTGGTGTGAATGTTACCTGCCACTCGTCAGCCCAAGTCTGGATATTGTCCAGGTCTTGCTGCATTTGGACATGGACTGATTCAGTACAAGAGATTCCAAATGGGTTAGAGGAGCAAATGAATCAGGGATCATGGACTCATAGACTGCAAAAAGTCAATGATGGAGTGTAAACCAAGTCCTTGTGGATTCGATTACAAAAATAAGGAGCTCCTTATTAAATTTATACAGATCCTTGGTTAGACCACACTCGGAGCACTGGGGAAAGTTCTGGTCTCTATTATAAAAAGGATATTGAATTACTGGAGAAGGTACAGGAAATATTAACAACAATAACACCACAATTGAGAGGGTGCAACTATCAGAAAGGATCGAGTCAGCTGTGACTCTTTCTCAGGGAAGTACAGCTGACTGGAGGACACCTGATCGAGGTCTTTCACATGATGAAGAGGCTCAGTAGGGTGTAGTGGAGAAACCATTTCCACTTGTGGCTGAGTCCAGAACAAGGGGACATAAATATAAGGTAGACGGAACAAAGAAAGAATTCGGGAGAAATTTCTTTACCACGAGAGTGATGAGATTGTGAAATGTGCTACCACAGGCTGTATTCAAGGGGAGACTTGATGCTTACTTGAGGGAGGATGGTAAACAGGGGTAAGCAGTGTGAGAGGGAGTTTGTGTGGAGCATAAACACCAGCACAGAGCTGATGGGCTGAATGGCCAGCTTCATCGCTCCACCCTTGGCGGCCATGCCTCCAGCTGCCTGGGGCCCTAAGCTCTGGAATTCCCTCCCTAAACCTCTCTGTCATTCTCTGTCGCTCTGTCTCTGACTCGCTTGCTCTCTCTTTCTCTCTCCCTGTCTCTCTCTCTGTCTGTCTGTCCCTGTCTCTCTCTCCCTGTCTCCCTCTCTGTCTGTCTGTCCCTGTCTCTCTCTCAGGCTCTCCCTCTGTCCGTCTCTCTGACTCTCTCTGTCTGCCTCTCTGTCTGTCTCTCTGACTCTCTCGGTCTCTGTCTGTCTGTCTCTGTCTCTCGCTCTCGCTCTTACTTTCTTGCCCTCTCTGTCTCTCTCTCTCTCTGCCTATCTCTTTCTCTCTCTGCCTCTCTCTTTCTTTCTCATTCTCACTGTTTTTTTCTCTCTCTTTCTCTCTTTCTCTCTCTCTCCTACTTTACAGTGACCTCTTTGACCGAGCTTATGGTCTCCTGTCCCTATTATCTCCTTGTGGGCCTCGGGGTCAAATGTCACTCCTGTGAAGTCCTGGGATGTTTGACTATGTCCAACCGGCCATATAAACACAAATTCTCGTTGTGTCGCGAATGAATTTCCTCGGGATCTCACGCCTTTGATCTAAGACGCTTCTGTATGTGTTTCCCGCAGACACTGGGCCAGCAATGGAGTTGAGGAAGAGAAGGTGACGAGGGAACCTGGCTAAGCCCCAGTGATCCTTCAATCTCAGATACCTACGGAAAACCCACGGGAGTGCATCATCTTGTACACGAAGAGGACTTCGAGATGCTGTCAGTCAAATTGCCCCAGCTCTTAAACAACCACCAAGTCCCCAGAGTAAGTCCAGCCTTAGTTCAAGCCACCTTGGTAGGCTTGTTACCCAGTCATGACTACTGCATCCAGCTACATCTGTGTAGGTCAACAAATCCTGCAGTGAGGAGCCACTTCCTTTCCACTAACCTTACCTTCTGTTGTCGGGGCTTTGAGTCACACTTTTGAGATGCTGTGTTCAACGTTAAATTGCTATGTCAACATTTCCCATTCAATATTGCTGTGTCAATTGTCACGGTGTGGTTTCACATTCTAGCCACTTGGGGGAGCCATAACGTTTCAAACCTAACTTCCCTTCCTACATCAAAGAACCCAGACTAGCTGCCTCTAATTCAATTAAGTCTCTCACACACACACACACACACACACACACACAGACACACACACAGACACACACACACACACACACAGAGACACACACACACACAGACACACACACAGACACAGACACACACACACAGACACAGAAACACACACACACACACACACACACAGAGACACACACACACACAGAAACTCACGCACACACACACACAGACACACACACACAGACACAGAAACACACACAGACACACACACACACACAGATACACACACAGAGACACACACACAGACACACACACACAGACACAGAAACACACACAGACTCAGACACACACACACACACACAAACACACACAGACATGCACACTCAGACACAGACACACACAGACACACACACACACAAACACACACGCGCACAGACACACACAGACACAAACACACAGACACACACAGACACAGAGGGCTGAAACTTTGTCTCGGCGAGTGGGGGTGGGGCCTGCTCACCGCAGTGTAAAATGAGGCGTGGTGATGTCGGGCGTGCGTCCCGATGTCACCGTGCGTCATTCAGACTGTCAGTTCGGCGGGCGCGCACCCAAGTCAAAGGCCTATTAAGGCCATTTAACTCTCAATTAAAGCAATTAACAGAGCTACCTGTCCGAAACTTTTATTGAAGTTTACGCACATGTCCCAGCTCATGTGACAGTTTCATATGAGGGCACATGCCATGAAAATTTTCTCGCCACTTTATTAAACTTTTTTGGACTTAAATCTAATCTCCCTGAGGCACAGAGGAGCCTCCTTTCTGCACCCTTTCACATGCATGCGCAAAAGTGTGCACTCCCGACTCAGGCAACCACCCCTCCCCCGCCCGCACAGGGAGCGCACAGCGCTTCCGGGTGGGTGTCACATCTGGCGGGCCTTGATTGGCCCGCCTGTGTAAAAAGCCTGCCTAAGCCCACTCCTCCCCAGCCCATCTGACACGTTGAAAATTTTGCCCATATAGACACATAGACACAGATACTCTATCTTACAGTTAAAATTCCAATAACATTATAGACATTTTTATCTCCCTGACATCCCCCTCCTTATTGAAAAATGGACCGCCATAATTTCAAAAGATAGCTTCATTTTTATTAAGCTATCTTATGCTATCTCCTATACTTACCTATATACTTACACTGTTATATTACCAGAGGCATGCATCAACTTATCAATACATATATATGCAAATCCTTGGTATCAACAGAAATCATTCTAGTCCAGTGTCCATGTTTTAAATGTCCAATTTTCCCTTTAAACTTCAAACTCTTGATAAAGTGGGATTTAATCTATATAGTTGAAGCTTCTACAGGTGCATCATGTATAGCTAAATCCGTCTTCTCCAACTTATTTTCACATATCACTTTGTGTGGCCACAATCGCTTTACCAAATCACTTTGACACTTTTCTGAAAGATAATTCAATATTATATTTAAATTTTCAAATACCCCTCTCATTGCCTAGTTTGATTAAAGGAAAATCAATTTCAGAATCCTGCATTTCTACTTCTTTCTCTTTATCTATTACCACTCACACCTCCTTTTGGTCCTCTTCCCTGTCAAAGTACTTTTTAAGCATATTTACATGACACACCCTCTGTTTCTTTCTTCTATTTGGAGTATTTATTAAATAATTTACTTCACTCAGTTTCTTTTCAATCATTGCCTTAAATGATTCACCCAATACTGGTAACAGAACTAGCACTCTCTCTCTCTCTCCAGCAACAAAATTCCGAGCTATAGCTTTCCTATCTGCTTTCACATTCCTCACTTGCTGTGAAATCTTTAAATGTTCCCTAGCCAACTCACACGCTCTACCCAATCTTTCTCTGAAGTTTCATACAAAATCCAGGAGAGTAGTTTCTGAATTTTGACCCACCAATTTCTCATGAGTCAATTTCAGTGGTCCCCTTACCTCATGATCGTAAACTAGTTCAGAAGGACTAAAACTAGTCGATGCATTATGAGCGTCCCTAATAACAAATAACAAGAATGGAATTTCTCCATCCCAATCCTGTGGATAATCCTGACTCATCATAGTTTTTAGAGTTTGATGTCATCTTTCCAAAGCCCCTTGTGACCCAGGATGAAAAGCTGTTGTCTTAAATAGTTTTATCCCCAAACTGTTCATTATTTCCTTAAACAGTTGTGACATAAAATTTGACCCCTGATTTGATCGTATTTCCTTAGGTAAACCATATCTTGTAAAAATGTAATTAACTCTTCCACAATCTTCTTTGTTGTGATATTTCTTAAAGGTATTGCATCAGGAAACCTGGTAGACCCATCCATTACTGTCAGTAAGTACTGATGTCCACTTTTAGCCTTAGGGAGGGGTCCTACACAATCATGGCCTGAGTAAAAGATTCTTCAAATGCTGGAATTAGAATTAAAGGTGCTGGCTTAATCACTGCTTGTGGTTTCCCTATCATCTGACATGTGCGACATGTTCTACAGAATTTAACTAGATCCCTATGCAACCCAGGGCAATAAAAATGTTTTTGTACCTTCACCTGTGTCTTTTTAATTCCTAAATGCCCCCCTACTGGAATTTCATGAGCTATCCTCAGAATCTCATTTCTATACGCAAAATGGGATAACAATTTGACGTACCTACCTCCAGCTTTCCTTTGCTGAAACATGATATGGCCTCCATTTTCTCATTAAATTATCACTCTTAAGGTAATAACATTCTGGAATACATTTTGCCTCTGTTTCTGACTAAGCTGTCTGAAAAAAATGTTGTATTTGAAAATCCTTTCTCTGCAACTCCACCAACTGCCTTTAGTTAAACACTTCCGCAGAATTGTCCTCTGTTCTTTCCTCCTGAACAATGTTATCAAACACAGTGCCAGATAACTGGACTTCAACACCCTCTCGTCGGGACCTGATTGTAGGTGGCACTTGGTTTTGCGACCGCTCCCGAGTCCACCCAGCGCACCCACACGACGAGATAAAAACCCGGCCCATAGATTTTAAAAGAGCAGAGTAAACAATACGCTGAACAGTCAAATTCAAAGTGACTTCTTTTAACTTCAGTCCCTGAGGGCAGCTGTTTGGTACATACAGGCTGCAGGCTTTTCACACTTGTTGAATCTTAGACTGCCTTCCTTTATGCACAGCCTTCTCTCCTTTATACATATTTTCCCCTTTGGATGCAAATTCCCATTGTTTCACTTTGTCTTTTGAACTTCACCTCTCTACTAATACCAATCTATACTAGTACCAATTCCACCAGTAATCTTTGGGAAAAATAAACACACTGTTTCTGAGCTTCACCTGGTTAGGTGTAATATTTCACTCCCTCTCTTTGAATCCAAGCCACACCAGTTTGTTTAAAATTGCAAATGACCCCCTTTACACTTCACTTTCTAAAACTTCCCAATGGTTACCTAACTAACATTTCAAACCTAACTTCTCTTCTTACATCAAAGTACCCAGACAAGCTGCCTCGAATTCAATTAAGTCACACACACACACACACACACACAAACACACACACACACACATCACAGGCACATATAGGCACATAGACACAGATACCCTATTTTACAAATAAACTCCAATGAAATTATAGAGATTATTATCTCCCTGACTGTGTATGTGTGTTTGTGTGAGTTGTGTTTGTGTGTGTGCGTGTGTGTGTATGTGAGTGTGCATGTGTGCACAGACACGCATGTATTTGCACACGTGTGTGCGTGTGTGCATCCAGAAATGTAAAAAAATCACAAAATATTCACTGACCTCTCAATTTTTCTAAAAAAACTACATCCAAATTTTGTTCACCTCAACACATCAGACATCAGGTTCACAGTAACTGTTAAGATGCACAGTTTCTGGTCAGCCTGCTCCCTGCTGCATACATAATGCAACCTACCTCAGAAACCGAACAGTGACTCCACATAAAGAGCTCAGGCAGGGCTAGCTGGAGTTCGGGGCATCTTCATTGTCCGTTTGGTACCAGCTGAGGGGGTATCTCTCTTGTCCCTGAGTCACAAAGTCACGGGTTCGAGTCCTCACTGCAGAGACTTGAGCACAAATTCCAGGCTGACACTCCCAGTGTCGGTACTGGGGGAATGCCGCACTGTCAGAGGGTCAGTACTGAGGGAGCGCCGCACTGTCGGAGGGTCAGTACTGAGGGAGTGCCGCACTGTCGGAGTGTCAGTACTGGGGGAGTGCCACACTGTTGGAGGGTCAGTACTGAGGGAGTGCTGCACTGTTGGAGGGTCAGTACTGAGGGAGTGCCGCACTGTCGGAGGGTCAGTACTGAGGGAGTGCTGCACTGTCAGAGGGTCAGTACTGAGGGGCTGCTGCACTGTCGGAGGGTCAGTACTGAGGGAGCGCTGCACTGTCGGAGGGTCAGTACTGAGGGAGTGCCGCACTGTCGGAGAGTCAGTACTGAGGGAGTGCCGCACTGTCAGAGGATCAGTACTGAGGGAGTGCCACACTGTCGGAGGGTCAGTACTGGGGGAGTGCCGCACTGTCAGAGGATCAGTGCTGAGGGAGTGCCGCACTGTCAGAGGGTCAGTACTGAGGGAGTGCCGCACTGTCAGAGGGTCAGTGCTGAGGGAGCGCCGCACTGTCGGAGGGTCAGTACTGAGGGAGTGCCGCACTGTCAGCGGTACCAACGTTTAGGTGAGATGTTAAGCTGAAGCCCCTGTCTGCTCCCTCAGGTGGATGTAAAAGATCCCACAGCCACTATTGGAAGAGGGCTGGAGTTTGGGGGGGTTGGGGTAAGTTCTCCCCTGAGTTATCCCTCCACCCACATCATTTAAAAAACGGTAGATCTCTGAAGTAGAGCCACATTGGAATCGAAAGGTTAACTCCGTCTCCCCCCTCACCGACCGGCTGAGCGTTCCCGGAACCTCCTTGTTTCCGTTTCCCTGAAAGGAAAGCAGCTGGTCTGGGTCGTTGCCTCGTCCCACTATGGGATCTTGCTGTGCGTGAATTGGCTGCCGCGTTCCCCCTGTTACAGCCGCGACCCCTGCCTGGGAAATGTACGTCGTTGTGGCCGTGAGGCGCTTTGGCACGGTATGAGGTGGGGAAAGGCGCTAGAGAAATGCAGGTCTCTCTCTGCTTTGTTCCCGGCCTGTTCCAGGTTTTCCGAGAGGATGGAATTATCTCTGGCTATCGTCACCCGAAGAGCTCTGCCCTGGACTGTATTCTCAGCACATTCCAACTGACCAACGAAACGCTCAACATCTGGACCCACTTCCTGCCTACCTGGTATGTATGTGGTCTGGATGGGGTTTGCAGCCGGGGCGAGTCTGCTAGTATCTTACATAGCCACCAGCAGCGCCCCCCCCACAATTACATCGTATCCACAGCACAGAAGCAGGCCATTCGGCCCCTCTGCTCCGTGCTGGTGTTTCTGCCCCACATGAGCCTCCTCCCGCCCCCCCCCTCTTCATCCCCTCCCCACATCCCCATATCCTTCTATTCGTTTCTCCCTCGTGTGTTTATCCAGCTTCCCCCTCCCCCTTTCAATCCATCACCTCGACCACTTCCTGCGGGAGCGAGTCCCACATTCTCCCCACTCCCCGTGGGAGCGAGTCCCACATTCTCCCCACTCCCCGTGGGAGCGAGTCCCACATTCTCCCCACTCCCCGCGGGAGCGAGTCCCACATTCTCCCCACTCCCCGCGGGAGCGAGTCCCACATTCTCCCCACTCCCCGCGGGAGCGAGTCCCACATTCTCCCCACTCCCCGCGGGAGCGAGTCCCACATTCTCCCCACTCCCCGCGGGAGCGAGTCCCACATTCTCCCCACTCCCCGCGGGAGCGAGTCCCACATTCTCCCCACTCCCCGCGGGAGCGAGTCCCACATTCTCCCCACTCCCCGCGGGAGCGAGTCCCACATTCTCCCCACTCCCCGCGGGAGCGAGTCCCACATTCTCCCCACTCCCCGCGGGAGCGAGTCCCACATTCTCCCCACTCCCCGCGGGAGCGAGTCCCACATTCTCCCCACTCCCCGCGGGAGCGAGTCCCACATTCTCCCCACTCCCCGTGGGACCGAGTCCCACATTCTCCCCACTCCCCGTGGGAGCGATTCCCACATTCTCCCCACTCTCTATGGGAGCGAGTCCCACATTCTCCCCACTCTCTGTGGGAGCGATTCCCACATTCTCCCCACTCCCCGCGGGGGCGAGTCCCACATTCTCCCCACTCCCCGCGGGAGCGATTCCCACATTCTCCCCACTCCCCGCGGGAGCGATTCCCACATTCTCCCCACTCCCCGCGGGAGCGAGTCCCACATTCTCCCCACTCCCCGTGGGAGCGAGTCCCACACTCTCCCCACTCCCTGTGGGAGCGAGACCCACATTCTCCCCACTCCCCACGGGAGCGAGTCCCACATTCTCCCCACTCCCCGTGGGAGCGAGTCCCACATTCTCCCCACTCCCCGCGGGAGCGAGTCCCACACTCTCCCCGCTCCCCGCGGGAGCGAGTCCCACACTCTCCCCACTCCCTGTGGGAGCGAGACCCACATTCTCCCCACTCCCCACGGGAGCGAGTCCCACATTCTCCCCACTCCCCGTGGGAGCGAGTCCCACATTCTCCCCACTCCCCGCGGGAGCGAGTCCCACATTCTCCCCACTCCCCGTGGGAGCGAGTCCCACATTCTCCCCACTCCCCGTGGGAGCGAGTCCCACATCCTCCCCACTCCCCACGTTAGCGAGTCCCACATTCTCCCCGCGGGAGCGAGTCCCACATTCTCCCCACTCCCCGTGGGAGCGAGTCCCACATTCTCCCCACTCCCCGTGGGAGCGAGTCCCACATTCTCCCCACTCCCCGCGGGAGCGAGTCCCACATTCTCCCCACTCCCCGTGGGAGCGAGTCCCACATTCTCCCCACTCCCCGCGGGAGCGAGTCCCACATTCTCCCCACTCTCTATGGGAGCGATTCCCACATTCTCCCCACTCTCTATGGGAGCGATTCCCACATTCTCCCCACTCCCGGTGGGAGCGAGTCCCACATTCTTCCCACTCTCTATGGGAGCGAGTCCCACATTCTCCCCACTCTCTGTGGGAGCGATTCCCACATTCTCCCCACTCTCTATGGGAGCGAGTCCCACATTCTCCCCACTCCCCGTGGGAGCGATTCCCACATTCTCCCCACTCCCCGTGGGAGCGAGTCCCACATTCTCCCCACTCCCCGCGGGAGCGATTCCCACATTCTCCCCACTCCCCGCGGGAGCGAGTCCCACATTCTCCCCACTCCCTGTGGGAGCGAGTCCCACATTCTCCCTTCTCCCTGTGAGAGCGAGTCCCACGTTCTCCCCCACTCCCCGTGGGAGCGAGTCCCACATTCTCCCCACTCCCCGTGGGAGCGAGTCCCACATTCTCCCCACTCCCCGTGGGAGCGAGTCCCACATTCTCCCCACTCCCTGTGGGAGCGAGTCCCACATTCTCCCTTCTCCCTGTGGGAGCGATTGCCACATTCTCCCCACTCCCCGTGGGAGCGAGTCCCACATTCCCCCCTCTCTCTGGGTAAAGACGTTTCTCCTGAATTCCCCATTGGATTTATCAGTGACTGTCTCATATTGATGGGACCCCCCTAGTTCTGGTCTCCCCCCATTGAGTAGAAACATCTCTACGTTGACCCTATCGAACCCCTTTCAGAATTTTCAAGCCCTCGATCAGATCACCCCCTCAGTCTTCTCTTTTCTAGAGCAAAGAGCCCCCCGGCCTTTCTCAGTTCCAGTATGAATCTTTAATTCACCTTCTCCAGTTTCCTCTGTATCCCCCTTTCTTTAACCACGGCAACCAGAACTGCTCAATGTCACTCCGCGTGTGGTCCAGCCACAGTTCAATACAAGTTCAACATCGCTCCTCTGTTTTTCCATTGCCTCTTGAGTCAGTGACATTAGTAACCTGCTCTCCATCACCCCTTCCTTTCCCACTCACCCCTGTCGGTTCCCTGCCCTGAAGCAGCAGCTTCTCCAGCACAATCCAGCCAACGACGAAGTGAAAGAACCAGCCAGCCAATCAAACATGGCGGGGGAGGGGGGTTAGCAGGGGGTGTGGTCCTGGCCAGGCAGCTTATAACCTGATGCCCTCATTCTAGCAGAAGGGTAGGCATTTGGGGAATACCCCAGCACTGGTATTGAGTTCAAGTATAGGTTTTCTGTGTCTATTTTTTATTATTCGTTCAGGGGATGTAGGAGTCGCTGGCAAGTCCAGCATTTGCTGCCCGTCCCTAATTGCCCCTTGAACTGAGTGGTCTCGCTCGGCCATTTCAGAGGGGCAGTTAAGAGTCGACCACATGGCTGTGGGTCTGGAGTCACATGTAGGCCAGACTGGGTAAGGAGAGCAGATTTCCTTCCCGAAAGGGACATTAGTGAACCAGATGGGGTTTTTAACAACAATCCATGATGGTTGCCATGATTACTATCACTGAGACTCACTTTTCAATTCCATATTTTAATTAATTGAATTTAAATTCCACCAGCTGCCGTGGTGGGATTTGAACCCGTGCCCCCCAGAGCATTAGCCTGGGACTCTGGGTTACTAGCCCAGTGACAGCACCGCTAGGCCGCTGCCTTCTCTGGCGCTCTTTGCCCAAATAGCCAGCTCGACCCGGGATTCTCGCTGTGATTCCTGTGCAACGAGCCCCCTGAGATTGAACCATGGTGGCACCATCACAATCCATAGCACGGTGCGGGCAAAGCTCCGCCCCTCAAGGTGGGTGGTCAGTGCCCACTCCCAGAGGCTTGGCAGTTGGCCTGCCTCCTCATTCATTGGCGCGCGCCCGGCTCTCACCAGTTCTTCCCTTGTTTCCGTAGGTATTTCTTGTGGAAGTTCCTGGTGCTCTCGCACTCTGCAGATTTCTACAACGAGCCCTACTCCTGGCCACTGTTTGTCTACTTGCTGTTCATCTGCCTGTACCCTTTCATCTCCAGCTGTGCCCATACCTTCAGCACCATGTCCGCCCACGTCCGGCACATCTGTTACTTCTTTGACTATGGCGCGTTGAGTCTCTACAGCTTGGGTATGTTCACAATTGCTTGCTCCCAAGTCCCAAGCAAAGCGTTTCTAAATACCGTATACTTCCGCCAGAGGTGCTGCATCAGGTAATAAGGAAGGCAAATGGAATTTTGGCATTTATTGCTAAAGGAATAGAGTATAAAAATAGGGAAGTGTTGTTGCAACTGTACAAGGCATTGGTGAGACCGCCCCTGGAGTACTGTGCACAGTTTTGGTCCCCTTACTTGAGGAAGGTTATAGCTGCGTTGGAGGTGGTTCAGAGGAGGTTCACTAGATTGATTCCAGAGATCCGGGACTCACCTTATGAGGAGAGATTGAGCAGTTTAGGCCTATACTCCGCTAGAGTTTAGAAGGACGAGAGGAGATCTAATTGAGGTATAAAAGATGCTAAAGGGGACAGACAAAGTAGACGTGGAGTGGATGTTTCCCCTTGTGGGACATTCTAGAATGAGAGGCCATAGTTTTAGGCTAAGGGGTGGTAGATTTAAATCAGAGATGGGGAGGAATTACTTTTCTCAAAGGGTCGTGAATCTGTGGAATTCACTACCTCAGAGAGCAGTGGATGTCGGGACGCTGAATAAATTTAAGGGGGAGATAGGCAGATTTTTAATTAGTAACGGGGGTGAAAGGTTATGGGGAGAGGGTGGGAAATTGGAGTTGAGGCCGAAATGAGATCAGCCATGATCGTAATGAATGGCTGGGCAGGCTCGAGGGGCTGAATTGCCTACTCCTGCTCCTAGTTCTTATGTTCTTACAGTGAAGGTTCGCTAGGTTGGTCCCTGGGATGAGGGGGTTGTACTATGATGAGAGGCTGAGTAAATTGGGCTTATATTCTCTGGCGTTCAGAAGAATGAGAGACGATCTCATTGAAACCTACAAGATTCTGAGGGGGTTTGACAGAGTGGACGCTGGGAGATTGTTCCCCGCTGGTGGGAGAATCTCAAACACCGGGGGGGGCACAATCTCAGGATAAGGGGCCGATCATTTAGGACTGAGATGAGGAGAAATCTCTTCACTCAAAGGGGCTGTGAATCTTTGGAATTCTCTACCCCAGAGAGTTGTGGATGCTCCATCGTTGAATATATTTAAGGCTGGGGATAGACAGGTTTTTGGTCTCTTAGGGAATTAAGGGATATGGGGGAGCGGGCAAGAAAATGGAGTCGAAGCCCAAGATCAGCCATGGTCGTATAGAATGGTGGAGCAGGCTCGATGGGCCGAGTGGCCAACACTTGATCCTTTGCTTATGTTCCAGTGCGGAGTCAGGAAGTTATGTGAAGCTATTATCATTAAATTTAGAGATAAAAACAAAAAAACTGCGGATGCTGGAAATCCAAAACAAAAACAGAATTACCTGGAAAAACTCAGCAGGTCTGGCAGCATCGGCGGAGAAGAAAAGAGTTGACGTTTCGAGTCCTCATGACCCTTCGATTTAGCTTCAGGCTGGAGTATGGTGGAGCGATGGGAATCGGGGTGGGGGGGGGTGGTGGGGGGAGAGTCCGGAATTGGGGGAGCGCAGAGATCTCGGAGGGGGGTGTTAGGCGGTGCCTGAGATAGGGAGGGGACCGAGGGCCAGGGAGGGATTCGTGCACGAGGGCGAGGGTTTTAAAATCGAGGGATCTGACTCATAACAAGGAAGGCGGTCAGAATTCTCTCTGCATATTCTCCTCTGTCACCCCACCCCCCCCCCAACTCGGCGAGTGGTACCAGTCCGATCTTCGGGTGGCTGCGAGACCAAGCTGGTGTTGCAAACTGTGGTGGGGGGTGGGTTGGAGGAGGGCGGTGGGCAGGGGGGAGGTAATGGCTGTCACCAGCTGCTCTTGTTTGAGTCAAACAGGCCTGGCGGGGAAGGCGAGAGGGATAGACATGAAGCATTGTCTTCAGGGATAAAGAGCTAATTCACTGCCCTGTTATTCAGCGCAGTGCTGAATTAATTTCACAGTGCACAAACTCTCCTTGTCTCTCCACCGCAGAACCCAGACAGAAAAACGCTTCTCAAGCTGAGAGAGCCCACCGAACTGGCCGCCGGTTAAAAACCGAAGAAACCCCCGCAAAAGTGCAGGGCTCGCTCCGGCGCCACCTGGGCCCAGGGCCTACAGCCCGGGGCTGAGGCCTACGCTCAGAGCTAGGAAAGGCCCAGGCTTCCGTCTCGGCCTACGCTGTGCCGCGCGCCGGTCGAGTCGAAAACGTTGAGTTCATTTCGATGTCGGAGGGAATTTTGCATCCCGGGTGGTTTGTGCTAAATCCCAACTCGTCCCGGTTTCTCCCGCTGCAGGATGTGCCGTCACATACAGGGCCTATGTCATGCCTGACCGGTGGATCAACAGCACCCTACATTTCTACTTCGTCCACGTGGCTGTCTTGAACTCCATGGTTTGCACGACCCTCTCTTGTTACTCCAGGTACGGACCGCGGTAACCATGGCGATGCTGCTGAAGGTCAGGCTCGAGTTTCCCAAAGATTCTCTTGCTGCCTGTGGTGAGTTTGTCCGAAACATTATTCTCTGATCCCATCCCCTTGTAGGAATGTGTGCTCATGGTCACGTTCCTGCACAGGATGTAAAAGCC
>NW_024470726.1:233250-263250 GCF_017639515.1 Carcharodon carcharias
AGCCCTTGCGGAACATTTCCGATGGGATTACTGAGCACAAAGCAATGAAGGGTTAAAGCAATTATGGTCTAGTTGAAGGCTGGTTGGGGGGGGGTTGGGGGGGGGGTAGGCTCAAGGGGCTGAATGGCCTCCTCCAATTCCAATATTAGTCACAGGTGTCCTAACTGTTCATATCCTAGCGCCAAGGAGGTGGGGGAGGAGGGGTGTTAAAACTCTCACGACTACTTCGACCTTTGTCTGTTTCACACGTTTCTCACTCAACGCCTCCCTCCCAGCTCGTGCCGTCCCTCTCCGAAGACTGTCGGTGAATGGCCTGGCGCAAGTCTG
The DNA here is from genome assembly GCF_017639515.1 of Carcharodon carcharias. NCBI lineage: Eukaryota > Metazoa > Chordata > Chondrichthyes > Lamniformes > Lamnidae > Carcharodon > Carcharodon carcharias. Next base: position 233,578 of record NW_024470726.1, read on the forward strand.
CCACGCTCGGGGTGTCACACCGGGCGAGTGCCACGGATCCACCAGCGCCGACAAGGAGACCCGGTCGGCTCCCGCCACTTTTCCAGACCCCAGTCCCCTTTCCCCCACCACCTCCTCCTCCACCCACCCCAGCACCCCACCACCCCCCCGCCACCACCAGCTCCAAAGGGAAATGTACCAGGTGCCATCAGCCCTGTGGCAAAACCCTGTCGGCAGCCGATCGCCTCTGGGGTCCGGCATTCCCATCGGAATGGGACCCGGCGGCACAGGGAGCGCTGCGGCTCTGCGCTCCCCCTCCCAAACTGCCTGAGTGCAATGCCACCAGTTGGTGCTGCCCGTCTCCCCCCACCCCACCACCCCCCCACCCCCCCTCCCGCCCCACACCCCGGGCATAAGACAGGTGCCCCCTAATGTCACCCACCCCTCTGTCAGCACAGGGAGGGCCTCAAGTGCCTTATAATCTGGAGTGTGCTGTGCTCCCCCCCCCCCCCCCAATAACAGCGTCTCAGATTAATGCTGCCTATCATAGTCTTCAACAGTAACGTATTTAACCTGTGTATCTAAAGGCCGTAGCAGAGTATTTACACTTCCTGCTTTCAAAAGCAATATTTGTATAGAACGGCTTCGCAAACATTCCTCTGCCATATCAGATCCTTACCCAACCCTACCCCCACCAAAAACCTCTTAATTGAGACAGTAACACGTGACACTGGCCTATAGAAAATGTTAGACAGCGCCAGTTAATTCATCAAGGGATTCCACTGCCCTGGAGGAGCTGACTAACAGTATAAAGGGACAAAGTCTTAACACAATCACTGACGTGCTCTCACCTTTTAAGGCGACTTAATGTAGCCTCTCTCCTCGAAATAAATGCACAGAACTGGAACAAGGGGCTTCAGTTCATGTGGAGAGACTGGGAGGAGCTGGGATTGTTCTCCTCAGAGCGGAGAAGGTTAAGGGGGGAGATTGAATCGAGACGTTCGGAATCAGGAAGGGGGGTTCGGACAGAGTAAATGAGGAGAAACTGTTTCCATTGGGCAGGAGGGTCGGTAACCAGAGGGGGACACAGATTGAAGAGAATCGGGGAAAGAACCAGAGGGGGAGATGAGGAGAATTTTTTTTTATTTACACAGCGAGTTGTTGTGATCTGGAAGGCGCTGCCTGAAAGGGCGGTGGAAGCAGATTCAATAGGAACTTTCAAAAGGGGTGGGGGTGTATAATCGGATAAATATTTGATGGGGGGAAGGAAATTGTAGGACGGTGGGGGCGGAGGTGGGGGGGGCGGGGGGGTGGTGGGGGGGAGGAAGAGGAGGGGGAGGGGGGGATGCTGGGACGAATCGGATCGCCCTTTCGAAGAGCTGGCACCGGGGGGCTGAATGGCCTCCTCCTGCACCATAAGCCGTGCAAGCGGCGTGCGGGGGGGGAGGGGGGGAACCTGAGTTCATGGGATTGCCTGCCCGGTTGGGGGGGCAGGCCAGGGTGTGATGTCCGCAAAGCTTCCCTAGCATGCCCGCAGATGGCACTGCCAACCCCAGTGCCAAGGACTGGGGGGGGGGTGTGCTATGAGGCCGTGCGCCAATTACCTGGCATCGACTCTTCCCCTTGACACTAGTGTTATGCCCTTTTGACAATCAAGAAAAGGTTAACCATTAACCAATGCAAGTTTGGAATTCATCTCCTTCACACTGAACGCATAACTCTATCCATTTCTAATCGACATGAGCTGGGTGGGGCGGGGTGGGGGGGGTCAATGCTCAAAATGCCCACTGGGTGGCCCAGGGACCAATCGATTTGCTCGGGCTTGGGGGTCCAAAGGTCACGGAAACCCTTAGCCTGCAGCCTTCCGTCGCTGAATATCCCCAGTCAGAGGCAGACGTCTCACTTTGGCTCCAGTCCCGCCCGGAGGAAAGTCGGTTTGCAAAGGGTTTGTCAAGGTCAACGTCATTCCAGCCGCGCTGGCGTCCACTCCGGTGTCACTCAAAAACCCTCTCGCTAGGCCCGGCTCGCCGGCAAACAAGAAGGGGACTGGCCGATCCCTTTGTCGCCGGCAGGGCCACGACTAAAACTTGCTCTGCCGCTATCGAGAGTGCCTTAGATCCCCCCCAACCCCCCTCCATAACAAGGGGTTGTGTCTAACATCATACACTAACATGTGACTCCACGGCTGTGTTTCTTTTGCTGCGCTTCCTGTGGGGCTAAAGCTGCCAATGTGATGCCTTTGCCTGTCAAGTGCCTGAATGTGTAAGGACGCGGATGGATGGGGGGGCGTTGGGTGGGGGTGGGGTAGGGAGGGAGCGAGAAGCAGAAAACACACTGCAGTACCATGTATTGACACCTCAAACCCACGGGAAGCAACCAATCCCACCACTTGGGTGACCAATCGATTCCCTGCAATTCCGGGACCACGACCTTGGCCTGCCTTGGCGCTTTGTGGTGTGTGTTGACTCCCAGTCCCGAATCCCTCCTCCTCCCCCCACCTCTCCCCCACCCCAATGGTGGAAAGCAAGGTTGGAAGCTACATTTAACCGTCGTCTCTCAAAGGTTTTTTAAGAGGTGGTGGGGTAGGGTGGGGGCTTTGATTTTCCGACAGGTTTGAAATAAATCCGTTGGGACCCATTCCCCAAGGCCTTGACCTGCCGTCGGGGTCAGAATTGTTGCCTCATGATCTAGGCTCCTGTTTGGTACCGGTGGTGGAGGCGGTGGGGGGGTGGGGGGGTGGAAATGCCGCACTGACCAGCCATTCCACACCCCCGCCACCCCCCCCCCAAGCTCCGCTCCCTCTTCAAGTTGAGGAGCAGCACAGGATCAGCACGAGGCCGCCTCGTGTTTGCTTCAGCCTGGCCTGAGACGCAACTGGAATAACGAGAAGCTGCTGTCTTCTTTTCTCAAGCAGTTGGTCCTTCTCCCTCCTCCCCTACACACCCTCTGGCAACTGGTCGGCCCATGTGCTTCCCATCCGGGTTTCCCCATTGGTTTAACTGCTCCAAGTTCCCCGCCCACCTTGCTGAGGATTGGTCAAGGAAACACAACGGCCTCGGTCGCCTGATTGGACAAAGCGCTGCCAATAGTAACCGTGTAACTTCCTACGTGTGTGCAAAAAAAAAACATAAGAGAAAAATGCCACGCTACCTGGAATAAAATCTTTAATAAAAGTTTCATCCTTTTTTTGCTTGTTTTTCAATCAGGATTTCAGGCCTTGTGGATCTCCCCTGGGCTGGTTATTGTTACGACCGAGTTGGGGGAGTGCACTGTCTGTCTCTAGTTCCACCACACCACGGGTCACAACAGATATTTCAATGATTTCTCCAGCCAGCCTTACGGCCAAATCTGTGCTTTACCTATGAATCTCAAAATGACCACTCGGTGCCCAGGTTTCTTCAATAAACAACAAAATTAATAGTTTATTATAAAACCAGACTTAGAGTTGAAGGCAAAGCTTATTAACCTACAGTATGAAATATGAAAGTATAATAATGACTCTAGATACCCTGACGCTCTCCCTCACACACACACACACATATATAAAATAAAACGAGAGGAATTGTGTCTAAAGGATATAAGTCAATGTTTCAAGGCTAAACGACAGATGGTGGAGTCCTTGAAGTGGCGTCCAGGTTATGTGGTTGGTCCCTCAGCGCTGGTCTGGGAAACAATCGATGATTCCCTGCACTACTTTTTAGGCGGACTAGAGGAAAACTTGCAGTCAGTCAATTTCAGAACGTGAAGTGACTTTGGAGCAACTTCCATTCACTGTTTGGTTCGGGACTGGGCCCGGAGCTTCAGGAGCTGCTGTCTTCTTTATTCAAGCAGTTGTTCCTTCTCGTTTTCTCCCCAGAAGCAAAATCAGCCGACCAGCTTTTTAAGAAACCCTGTTTTCCAGGCCTGGTTGTTTCAAAGCCATTAACCACCAGGTGACCCTTTTGTAAACTGTCCACCGGGGTCAAGAGGGTCCTCGAAAACTGCTTAACTACCTTTTCTTGTAAAATGCTGTCTTTTCCAGGATCAACAGCCACCAGAGTACTTGCATTGACCCTTTAAGAGGCGGTGTCCTTCAAAAAACACAAATTCTTCTGGAATGTTCTTAGTCCTTGACGATAAACCATTTTCCATTATTCAAGCGTATATGACATGTTGACTCAAATGAAGCGATGTAGTTTAAAGATCTTTAGAGAAGGAAATCTTTCAGCCTTGCCGGATCCAGACAGATGAAGTTCAATGCAGAGAAATGTGAAGTGATTCATTTTGTTAGAACGAACATGGAGAGACAATAGAAAATAAAGGAGGCACAAGAGAAGAGGGACTTGGGTGTATATGTGTATATGTCATTGAAGGTGGCAGGCAAGGTTGAGAGCATAGTTAATAAAGCGTTATGGGATCCTGGGCATTATTAATAGGGGCATAGAATATAAGAGTATGGGAGAGAGCGTGGAAAAGATTCACAAGAATGGCTCCAGGGTGAGGAACTTGAGTTATGAAGATAGATTGGAGAAGTTGGGACTGTTTTCCTTGGAGAAGAGAAGGTTCAGGGGACATTTGATAGAGGTGTTCAAAATCATGCGGGGTCTGGACAGGGTACATAGGGAGACCTTGCTCCCACTCGTGAAAGGATTGAGAACAAGAGGGAACAGTTTAAAAGTAATTGGTAAAAAAAGCAGTGCAGAGAGACTGCCGCACTGTCTGGGGGTCAGTGCTGAGGGAGCGCCGCACTGTTGGAGGGTCAGTACTGAGGGAGCGCCGTACTGTCAGAGGGTCAGTACTGAGGGAGCACCGCGCTGTCGGAGGGTCAGTACTGAGGGAGCGCCGCACTGTCGGAGGGTCAGTACTGAGGGAGCGCCGCACTGTCAGGGGGTCAGTACTGAGGGAGTGCCTCACTGTCTGGGGGTCAGTACTGAGGGAGTGCCGCACTGTCGGAGGGTCAGTACTGAGGGAGCGCCGCACTGTCTGGGGGTCAGTACTGAGGGAGTGCCGCACTGTCGGAGGGTCAGTACTGAGGGAGTGCCGCACTGTCTGGGGGTCAGTGCTGAGGGAGCGCCGCACTGTCTGGGGGTCAGTGCTGAGGGAGCGCCGCACTGTCTGGGGGTCAGTACTGAGGGAGTACCACACTGTCTGGGGGTCAGTACTGAGGGAGTGCCGCACTGTCTGGGGGTCAGTACTGAGGGAGCGCTGCACTGTCTGGGGGTCAGTACTGAGGGGGCACAGCACTGTCGGAAGGTGAGTACTGACGGAGTGATGCACTGTCGTAGGGTCAATACTGAGGGAGTGCCGCACTGGCAGGTGGTCAGTACTGAGGGAGTGCCGCACTGTCCGAGGGTCAGTACTGAGGGAGTGACGCACTGTCCGAGGATCAGTACTGAGGGAGCACCACACTGTCGGACAGTCAGTACAGAGGGAGTGCTGCACTGTCAGAGAATCAGTACTGAGGGAGAGCCGCACTGTCAGGTGGTCAGTACTGAGGGAGTGCCGCACTGTCAGAGGATCAATACTGAGGGAGCGCCCGCACAGTCTGAGGGTCAGCACTGAGGGAGTGCTGCACAGTCGGAGGGTCAGTAATAAGGCAGTGCCGCACTATTTGATGGTCAGTACTGAGTGAGTACCGCACTGTCGGAGGGTCAATACTGAGGGAGTGCCGCACTGTCGGAGGGTCAGTACTGAGGGAGCAACACATTGTCGGAGGGTCAGTTCTGATGGAGCGTCGCACTGTCTGAGGATCAGCACTGAGGGAGTGCTGCGCTGTCGGAGAGTCAGAAATAAGGCAGTGTCACACTGTCAGTAGGTCAGTACTGAGGGAGCGCCGCACTGTCGGAGGGTCAGTATTGAGGGACTGCCGCACTGTCGGAAGGTCAGTACTGAGGGAGGGCTGTACTGTCGGAAGGTCAGTACTGAGGGAGTGCTGCACTGTCGGAGGGTCAGTACTGAGGGAGCGCTGTACTGTCGGAAGGTCAGTACTGAGTGAGCGCCGCACAGTCAGCGGGTCAGTACTGAGTGGGTGCTGCACTGTCGGAGGGTCATTACTGAGCGAGTGCCACACAGTCAGAGGATCAGTCCTGAGGGAGTGCTGCACTGTCAGAGGGTCATTACTGAGGGAGTGCTGCACTGTCGGAATATCAGTACTGAGGGAGTGCTGCACTGTCAGAGGGTCATTACTGAGGGAGCGCTGCACTGTCGGAGGATCAGTACTGAGGGAGTGATGCACTGTCGGAGGGTCAGTACTGAGGTAGTGCCGCACTGTCAGAGGGTCAGTACTGAGGGAGCGCTGCACTGTCAGAGGCTCAGCACTGAGGGAGTGCTGCACTGTCAGAGGGTCAGTACTGAGGGAGCGCCGCACTGTCGGAGGGTCGGTACTGAGGGAGAGCCACACTGTCGGCAGGTCAGTACTGAGGGAGCGCCGCACTGCCGGAGGGTCGGTACTGAGGGAGCGCCGCACTGTCAGAGGGTCGGTACTGAGGGAGCACCGCACTGTTGGCGGGTCAGTAATGAGGGAGCGCTGCATTGTTGGAGGGTCAGTACTGAGGGAGCGCTGCACTGTCAGAGGTTCAGCACTGGGGTAGTGCCCCGCTGTCGGAATGTCAGTGCTGAGGGAGTGCCGCACTGTCGGAGGGTCGGTACTGAGGGAGTGCCACGCTGCCGGATGTGCTGCCTTTCAAAAGAGTCATTAAACCGATGTCCCCATCTGTCCTGCGGAGGTGGATGTAAAAGATCCCACGGCTGCTGTGTGAAAGAAGAGAGAGGGTAGTTCGTCTCACGACCTGGCCAGCGTCAAACCTCAAACAAAGTTAGTAAGAAAGCAGATTGTTTAGTAGTAATTGTTTGTGGGGATCTTGCTTTGTGCAAATTGGCAGCTGCATTTCTCTCCTGCATTACAACAGCGATCACACTTATTTTATTGACTGTGGCGCCCTTTGAGACGTCTTGAGGTTGTGGAAGCAATTCCAGTGGGATGGGAACAGTGCCCAGTGTTTAACTTCTTAAAAATATATTCAGTGTAATCTGCAAGTCCTTCCCTCATTCATAGGGGAAAAAGTTTTACCCTCAGAATATAAAAAAATTAAAATCGACATATTCTGACAGTGAAAACCTTATCAACGAAGGAAGAACTTACAGGTTAAAATTAATATATTTTTAAAATGTTATCCTTGGGCATGATGCCCATCCCAGTGGAATTGCTGCTGCGGGAGATTCCAGCCAAGCCCACTTTGGTCCTCCACACACAGCGCCACCGCCAGGCTAGGATGAGTACTGGCCTCGGTGGTTGCCGCCCATCTCACCACCTGATCAGCGCCACCTAGCGGCGGGGCGGAGGATATATTTCAGTCGCAGCGCCCCCTAGCCGCGTGGATGAGGTTATGTTAATAAGGGATGACTAAAGAGTCTGAGGAAGAGACATGTCTTTGGTTTGGGGGAGTTAGTGTAGCTGAAGGAGGAGTTGGTAACCGTGTAAGCTGGGGGTGATAGAAATAATCTTTTGAATGCGGTGCTGTCCAGGTATTATATCTGTTTAGAACACACTGGGTACACTGGATACAGTGTTTGGGTTCGTTATACACTGGATACGCTGTTTGGGTTCAGTATACACTGGATACAGCGTTTGGGTTTGTTATACACTGGGTACAGTGTTTGGGTTCAGTATACACTGGATACAGTGTTTGGGTTCAGTATACACTGAGTACCGTGTTTGGGTTCAGTATACACTGGGTTTAGCATTTAGGTTCAGTATACGCTGGGTACAGTGTTTGGGTTCAGTATACACTGGGTACAGTGTTTAGGTTCAGTATACACTGGGTACAGCATTTGGATTCAGTATACACTGGGTACAGTGTTTGGGTTCAGTATACACTGGGTACAGTGTTTGGTTTCAGTATACACTGGGTACAGTGTTTGGGTTCAGTATACACTGGGTACAGTGTTTGGTTTCAGTATACACTGGGTACAGTGTTTGGTTTCAGTATACACTGGGTACAGTGTTTGGGTTCAGTATACACTGGATACAGTGTTTGGGTTCAGTATACACTGGGTGGAGTGTTTGGGTTCAGTATACACTGGGTACAGTGTTTGGGTTCACTATACACTGGGTACAGTGTTTAGGTTCACTATACACTGGGTGGAGTGTTTGGGTTCAGAATACACTGGGTACAGTGTTTGGGTTTGGTATACACTGGCTACAGTGTTTGGTTTCAGTATATACTGGATACAGTGTTTGGGTTCAGTATACACTGGATACAGTGTTTGGGTTCAGTATACACTGGGTATAGTGTTTTAACCCATTTCCCTTTTGAAAGTTCCTATTGAATCTGCTTCCACCGCCCTTTCAGGCAGCGCCTTCCAGATCACAACAACTCACTGTGTGAAAAAATAATTCTCCTCACCTCCCCCTCTGGCTCTTTTCCCAATTCACTTCAATCTGTGTTCCTCTGGTTACCGACCCTCCTGCCCAGTGGAAACTGTTTCTCCTTATTTACTCAATCACAAACCCCATGGTGATTTGGTTTGACTTGGTAACTGAACCCCCACCAAGAGCCTGAGTGCTCTGAGCTCTGGCACCTCCCTGGGCATGAGAACTTTGAATGCTGCCCCCATGTTATGACCCAACAGTTGGTAAAGCTGTGTTATTTAAAAATCCCTGGGGGGAGCTTTAAACAACTGTCATAACCTAAAATTTTAAGTGGCATGTTTGAGATGCAGCTCTAAATTCAGGAATCAGACCACCAGTTCTCGAGAGGTTTTATATCAAACTACATGTAACATGTATTAAGTCACATAACTTAAATATATACACATGGCTACAAATTACTACTATCATAACTTTAACAAATTTCCAAACTAATCTCCACTAAGGCAACAGCAACCCATAGACTTTAAGCAAACACCAGGCAAAGAAATTTCACCTTTCAAATTCAAAATGAGGTTCCTTTCACTTTGATTCCTGTGGAGACACAGTGGGAGGCTTACAGGCTTTGATCTTACATTGCTTCTGCCCCACACACTCAGCACCACCCTCTGTTGTACCCAGTACACCTCATTGAATGTAAATTCTTATTGTTTCATCAGTCCCTTTGAACACCACCTCTTCTAACAATAAAACCCCTTTCATAGCACCAATTTTATTGGTAACATAAACATTGCTTGGTCTCTGCTAGCTAGGTGCCAGATTTCACTCCCCTTCTTGAATGCTCTATTCAACAAAATGCAAGTGCCCTCTACCTCTCTTACATCTCAAAACTAGTGCACATCAAAGCACCCAGACTAGCTGGCTTTAATCCAGTTAAGACACACCCACAGACTAAACCTCTATTTTAAAAGAAAAATATTTTCCAATAATATACATTAATGGCTTCATGACACTCTAACTGGAACTCCCTGCTGTGCTAGGATCAACTACATGTGAAGACAGCAACATGAACTGTCTCCTTTTACCCGTTAGCGCCCTCTGTTAATCCCTCTCCTCTCTGACTTAATCGCCAACCTCCTTTCACTATGACCAAATGAATAGCAGCTTCAATAGATCGTGGTTATGTCTCTACTGTACAGGATTTGTGACAGTGTCTCAGCAATCGTAGTTCACCTGTAATTTTCCATGCCAAGCCACAATGGATCTGAAGTCAGATTCAGAATTACATGTCTTCTAATTCTGCTAAACAAGGGCTGTTAGAGGACTAAGAATTCCTGATTCATAAAGTGGAGTAGTATTATTACTGGACTCGATTTCCAGAGATCCAGGGTAATGATCTGGGGACCTGGGTTCAAATCCCATCACGGCAGATGGTGAAATTTGAATTCAATATGAACAAACATTCCGGAATTGAAAAGTTCTGATAATGATCATGAAGCCATTGTTGATTTGCCGCACTATAGGAAGGATGTGATTACACTGGAGAGCGTGCAGAGGAGATTCACCAGAATGTTGCCTGGGCTGGAGTGTTTCAGCTATGAAGAGAGGCTGGATAGGCTAGGGTTGTTTTCCTTAGAGCAGACAAGGCTGAAGGGGGGACCTGACTGAGGTGTACAAAATTATGAGGGGCATAGATGGGGTAGATAGGAAGAAACTTTTTCCCTTAGTGAAGGGGTCAATAACCAGGGGGCATAGATTTAAAGTAAGGGGCAGGAGGTTTAAAGGGGATATGGGGAATATTTTTTTCACCCAAAGGGTGGTTAGAATCTGGAACTCTCTGCCTGATGAGGGGGTGGTAGAGGCAGAAACCCTCACAACATTTAAGAAGTATTTAGATGAACATTCGAAACACCATAGCCTCCAGGTCTATGGGCCAAGTGCTAGAAAATGGGATTAGAATGGATAGGTGCTTGATGGTCAGCATGGACACAATGGGCTGAAGGGTCTGTTGCTGTGCTGTATAACTCTATGACTACATTATGTGTCAGTTCAAATTTGGCATTATACAAAGTGAAATGCAGTTTGATTTCTGTTAGGGGGAGACAGTGGTGTAGTGTAGTGGTATTATCACTGGATTTGCATTCCAGAGACACAGAGTAATGCTCTGGGGACTCCGGTTCAAATCCCACCATGGGGGGGGGCAGGCAGGTGGTGAAATTTGAATTCAATATTTAAAAAAGGTTTAAAGAAAACATTGCATTGGGTCACTAATGCCTCTTTAAGGAAGGAAATCTACTGTCCTTACCCAGTCTGGCCTACATGTGATTCCAGACCCACAGCCATGTGGTTGACTGTTTAAATGCCCCTGAACAAAGGTGACTAAGGATGGGCAATAAATGCTGCAGCAATGCCCACAATCCATGATCAAGTACAATACAGTCTCTGTTGCACTCTGATGTGTCTCCCTACACTTAACCTAGGAGCAGGAGTAAGTCTTTGAGCCTGCCCTGCCATTCAATAAGATCATGGCTGGTCTGGTTGTGGTCTCAGCTCCACTTTCCTGTCTGTCCCCCCCGTAACCTTTGACTTGCTTATTTATCAAGAATTTGTCTAACTCAGCTTTGGATAGATTCAATGACATCACTGCAGGAGTTCCTCAGGGTAGTGTCCTTGGCCTATCCATCTTCAGCTGCTTCACCAATGACCTTCCTTCCGTCAGAAGTGGGGATGTTCGCTGATGATTACACAATGTTCAGCACCATTCGCAGCTCCTCAGATACTGAAGCAGTCCATGTCCAAATGCAGCAAGACCTGGACAATATCCAGGCTGGGCTGACAAGTGGCAAGTAACATTCACACCACACAAGTGTCAGGCAGTGACATCTCCAACAAGAGAGAATCTAACCATTGCCCCTTGGCATTCAATGGCATTACCATCACTGAATCCTCCACTATCAACATCCTGGGTGTTACCATTGATCAGAAACTGAACTGGACCCAGCCATATAAATACTGTGGCTACAAGAGCAGGTCAGAGGCTGGGAATCCTGCGGTGAGTAACTCACCTCCTGACTCCCCAAAGCCTGTCCACCATCTACAAGGCACAAGTCAGGAGTGTGATGGAATACTCCCCACTTGCCTGGATGAGTGCAGCTCCCACAACACTCAAGAAGCTCAACACCATCCAGGACAAAGCAGCCCCGCTTGATTGGCACCCCGTCCACAAATGCTCACTCCCTCCACCACCGACGCACAGTAGCAGCAGTGTATGTACCATCTACAAGATGCACTGCAGAAACTCACCAAGGCTCCTTCGACAGCACCTTCCAAACCCACGACCTCTACCACCTAGAAGGACAAGGGCAGCAGACACATGGGGAACACCCACCGCCTGGAAGTTCCCCTCCAAGCCCCTCATCATCCTGACTTGGAAATATATCGGCCGTTCCTTCACTGTCGCTGGGTCAAAATCCCGGAACTCCCTCCCTAACAGCACGGTGGGTGTACCTACACCACATGGACTGCAGCGGCTCAAGAAGGTGGCTCACCCACCACCTTCTCAAGTGGGCAATTAGGGGTGGGCAATAAATGCTGCCCACATCCCGTGAAAGAATAAAAAAACCCTGCCTCCACCGGTGTCTGAGGGCAAGAATTCCACAGGAACGACCCTCTGAGAGGGTTATTCCTCCTTACCTCCGTCTTAAATGGTAGGCCCTCTTATTCTCAAACTGTGTCCCCTGGTTCTAGTCTCTCCCACGAGGGGAAACATCCTCTCAGCATCCGCCCTGTCAAATCCCCTCAGGATCTTCTATGTTTCAATAAGATCAGCTCTCATTCTGCTAAACTCCATTGGGTATAGGCCCAACCTGTTCAACCTTTTCTTGTGGGATACCCCCTCATCCCAGGAGTGAGTTGAGTGAACCTCGGAACTGCTTCCAACACAAAGATTATTATTACATATTAAATTTACAGCACGTGTTTTGTGTCACACATACAGCCAGAGGGGTCTTCAACAGGTTCCAGCCCCTCAGTGTACGAACACTATCCAGGACCTAACCACCCACAACCCTTGAAAGAATAAAAGAAACATTGAGCAGCACCCAGTTTATATCAAAGTGCAAAATAATTACTGAAAGAAATACATACATTGATTAAATATCTCTCCAAACCTACAAAATAGTTCAAGGGGTAGACAGGGCAGATACAAGTAAGATGTTTCCCTCTGGTTGGGGGGGGGGGGGTCTAGAACCAGGGGACACAATTTCAAAATAAGGGGGAAGCCACTTCGGACCGAGAGAAGGAGAAGTTCTTTACTCAAAGGGTCGTGAATCTTTGGAATTCTCTACCCCAGAGGGTTGTGGAAACTCAGTCAAACTGAGTACGTTTAAGGTAGGGATTGACAGATTTCTAAATACCAGTGGCATAACGGGATAAGGGGATAGTGTGGAGGAAAAAAGGCATTGGAGTGGATGATCAGCCATGAGCGTATTGAATGGGGCGGGCAGGCTCGATGGGCTGAATGGCCGACTTCTGTTCCTATGTCTCTGTGACATCCCAGAGCAGAGCTGCAACCAATTAAGTACTTTTTAATTGCACTTCAAAAAGGTACTTCATTAGGCATGAAGCACTCTGGGCTGTCATGAGATGGTGAAGGACGCTAGAGAGATGCAGGCCCTTCCCTTTTAACGAGGGCTATCCGTTGAACCACACAGATGGCCTGTGGAAATTAATATTGACTTTAGAGCTCATGTTATTATTGAAAACATTGTCAAAATGTCAGGGACTGTGTTGAGCGCAGTTCAGAGAGTCAATATTTACACCACTTTGCGGAGTTTGCACCAGAATTACATGTCACTCTGCAAATATATTTTTCCAATCTAATGAAAATAAGCAGGGTCTTGGCCTGAAAGTGGCGGCTATGGGGAGGGTTTATTGTGGTTAATGTCAGCATTGGTGGAAAAGTGTATAGAGCATGCGGGGGCTGGGGAGGTGGGGGGGTGGTCAGGGTCGGGTGGGGGTCTCAGGGGAGGGAGGTCTATAATTGCACCAAGAAACAGGCGGACCCTCATGGCTGCGTCTCTGTGGACTGCGTGTTGAGAAACACCCTCAAGCCCAGGGGCAGCTGCTCAATGGGGAAAGGTAACATTTTTAAAATTCATTCACGGGATGTGGGTGTCGCTGGCTGGGCCCAGCATTTATTGCCCATCCCTCATTGCCCCTTGAGAAGGTGGTGGGTGAGCTGCCTTCTTGAGCCGCTGCAGTCCTTGTGGTGTAGGTACATCCACCGCGCTGTTAGGGAGGGAGTTCCAGGATTTTGACCCAGCGACAGTGAAGGGACGGCCGATATATTTCCAAGTCAGGATGGTGAGGGGCTCAGAGGGGAACTTCTGGGTGGTGGTGTTTCTGCTGCCCTTGTCCTTCTAGATGGTAGAGGTCGTGGGTTTGGAAGGTGCTGTCGAAGGAGCCTTGGTGAGTTGCTGCAGTGCATCTTGTAGATGGTACACACACTGCTGCTACTGTGCGTCGGTGGTGAAGGGAGTGAATGTTTGTGGATGTGGTGCCAATCAAGTGGGCTGCTTTGTCCTGAATGGTGTCAAGCTTCTTGAGTGCTGTTGGTTTTAACCATCTGGGTCTTCCTCCCGTCTATATAGGGGAGCGGCTGCAGAAAGAAACCCCAAATGCCCTGTGATTAATTTCTCACTCTGTGATCAGCTGATCTCAGCCGGGGCTGGGGCAGTGGGAGTGGGGCAAGGCAGTCTCATGGTCAAGGGGTAGAGCTTTTCTTTCATTTATTCTTTCTTGGGGTGTGGGTGTCACTGGCAAGTCCAGCATTTGTTGCCCATCCCTAATTGCCCCTTGAACTGAGTGGCCTCGATCGACCATTTCAGAGGGGCAGTTAAGAATCAACCACATGGCTGTGGGTCTGGAGTCACATGTAGGCCAGACCGGGTAACAATGGCAGATTTCCCTCCCTAAAAGGGCATTAGTGACCCAGATGAAGTTTTTACAATAATCTGAAGATGTGAAGGTGTGCAGTGCTGAGGGGGTGCTGCCTCGCCTGAAACCCAGGCCCCCATCTACCCTCTCGTGTGGGAGTGAAAGATGCCATGGTTGAAGAGCAGGCCTCCTACCCCAATGCCTGACCCTCAACCGACATCACTAAAAACACAGGGTCTGCGCCGATATCACATTGCTCTTTGTGGGAGCTTGCTACACGCAAATTGGCAGCTGCGATTCCTACATCACAACAGTGACTACACCAAAAAGAAAGAAACTATACAGGGCACTAGTTACACCACACCTAGAATACGGTGAACAGTTTTGGTTCCCTTATCTAAGGAAAGATATACTGGCATTGGAGGCAATCCAGAGAAGGTTCACTAGGGTGATCCTGGGTATGGAGGGATTTTCTTATGAGAAGAGGTTGAGTAGGCTGGGCCTGTGCTCATTGGAGTTTAGAAGAATGAGGGGTGACCTTATTGAAACATATAAGATTCTTAGGGGGCTTGACAGAGTAGATGCTGAGAGGTTGTTTCCCCTTGTGGGAGAGTCTAGGACCACAGGGCATAATCTCAGAGTAAGGGGTCGCCCATTTAAAACAGAGATGAGGAGGGTGGGTCATGAAGTATATTCAAGGCTGAGATAGACAGATTGTTTATCATTGAGGGAATCAAGTGTTATGGGGAAAAGGCAGGAAAGTGGAGTTGAGGATTATCAGATCAGCCATGATCTCATTAAACGGCAGAGCAGACTCGATGGGCTGAATGGCCTACTTCTGCTCCTACCTCTTATGGCCTCAGTACTTCAGCTGTCTGAGGCCCTAAGCTCTGGAATTCCCTCCCTAAATCTCTCCGACTCTCTCTCTCTCTCGCTCTCTCCCTAAATCTCTCCGCCTCTCTCACTCTCTCTCTCTCGCTCTCTCCCTAAATCTCTCCACCTCTCTCTCTCTCTCTCTCCTCCTTTAAGCTTGTTTTTCACTTTCCACCCTTCCCTGGGAAGATGGCATTGGCAGATGTGCATCTTGACCCTCTAGTCATAGCGGTCGACAGGCCATTTTCGAGGGTGTAGCTTGGGGCACCCTGAGGTGGTAATTGGTGCTACAGAAATGCAGGTTGTCTGCTCCCTACATTGTGCAGGTTGTTATCAAGTTCCTGAGGAGCCTACTTCCCAATTGCCAGACCGAGCTGTTCCCAGGAGATAAGATAAACAGATTATACTTTTAATTATGAATGGGGAGTGGCTGACTAGAAGACCAGTGCAAACATTACTAATCAGATGAACAACTGGCCAGCAGAAGATGGGAGTTTTATCATATTGCTGTTTACTTTTAAAGGGGAAACAGCTTGGTGGAGGTAAAGTGGGAGTTGGAATGGAGGGCGGGTCAGGGAAGGGCTGGAGAAAAGGTTTTCCATTCACAATCTCCGCTCCTTTCTCGTCAACCGCGAAGGGGGCGGGGGGGGTGGTGGTATGGGAGGCGGGGTGGGGTGGTGTGGGAGGCGAGTGCCGGTGAATCTCACACCAATGTCTCCTCCTCGCTCACCACCACCCTCTTAAGACCAGCTTCCGCACCCCTTCCACAGATTCTGCACCTGAGTCGTACATTTCATCCGGAGCCCGGAGTCTGAGCTGTTTGACTGTGGGTGGCATCACCACCCGCTGGAGATGGTGGCATAGCGGTAATGTCACTGGGCTAGTAACCCAGAGTCCCAGGCTAGTGCTCTGGAGACAGGGGTTCAAATCCCACCACGGCAGCTGGTGGAATTTAAACCCAATTAATAAAATCAGGAATCGAAAGCTAGTCTCAGTGATGGTAACCAAGGCAACCATCATGGATGGTCAGAAAAACCCCATCTGGGTCACTAATGCCCCTTTAGGGAAGGAAATCTGTTGTCCTTACCCAGTCTGGCCCTACATGTGACTCCAGACCCACAGCAATGTGGCTGACTCTTAAAGGCCCCTCTGAAATGGCCGAGTGAGACATTTAGTTCAAGGGGCAATTATGGATGGGCAAGAAATGCCAGTGTCTCCCACATTCCATGAAAGAGTAAAGGGAAAAAAATGTGACTCCATATCTCCAGCAGTGACTCTTAACATTCCCGTAAAATGGCCTCTCAGTTGCTACTACTACAGGTTCAACATGTGCACCCACCAACACCATCTTCTCAGGGGAAGATGGAAAGGGAAGCATAACGGAGGACAGGCAGAGAGAGAGGCAGGCGGAGAGGTTTAGGGAGGGAATTCCAGAGCTCAGGGCCCCGAGGCAGCTGAAGGCACGGCCGCCAGTGGTGGGTTGATGGGGATTGGGAGATGCACAAGAGGCCGGAATTGGAGGTCAAGATGTCCACTGCACAAATAATGCAATGCCCCTGCCCTAACTCCACTCGAGCAAGGATGGTGGGGGAGTGTTCATCCATGTAATCAAATGAATCAGGAATAACAAGGGAAGGCAAGCATTAATAGACATTGAAACACATTCCCTCCCCATCCATGAACCACATTCCCTCCCCATCCATGAGTTACTACTAGACAAGGTATATAGATTTTCATAGAATTTGGAAGCCATTCGGCCCCTCTGCTCTGTGCTGGTGTTCCTGCTCCACACGAGCCTGTTCCCACTCCCCTCTTCATCTCCCCCATCCCCATATCCTTCTATTCCTTTCTCCCTCGTGTTGATCCAGCTTCTCCCCTTCAATGCATCTCCACAATTCACCTCGACCACTCCCCGTGGGACCGAGTCCCACATTCTCCCCGCTCCCCGCGGGATCGAGTCCCACATTCTCCCCACTCCCCGTGGGAGCGAGTCCCACATTCTCCCCACTCCCCGTGGGAGCGAGTCCCACATTCTCCCCACTCCCCGTGGGAGCGAGTCCCACATTCTCCCCACTCCCCGTGGGAGCGAGTCCCACATTCTCCCCACTCCCCGTGGGAGCGAGTCCCACATTCTCCCCACTCCCCGCGGGAGCGAGTCCCACATTCTCCCCACTCACCGTGGGAGCGAGTCCCATATTCTCCCCACTCACCGTGGGAGCGAGTCCCACATTCTCCCCACTCCCCACGGGAGCGAATCCCACGTTCTCCCCACTCTCTGGGTAAATAGATTAGTGCCCACTCCTAGCCCCTCCCAAAATGGGGTTTAAAATGGAGCCCAAACATTTTGTCCTTCCTCAAAATATCCCAGCTCAAGGAGGCATCCACCTCCCAGCCAAATGACAGGAATCAAACACCCACTTCCCTAGGGACAGCAGGAGGCTACTCAGCCCACCGAGCCTGTTCCATCACTCAGCTAGATCAGGGCTGATCTGTATCTTAACTCCATCTACCCACATTGGTTCCATAACCCTTAAACCTCTTACTCAACAAAAATCTATCATTCTCATCCCCATCCCCTTCCTCTCAGCCTCGACAGCTTTTTTGGGGGGAGAGAGTTCCAGATCCCCGCTCCCCTCTGTGTGAAGTGCTTCCTGACATCACCCCTGAATGGCCTGGCTCCCATTTTAATGTTCTGCCCCCCTTGTTCTGGACTCTCTCCCCCCACCCACCAGAGGAAACAGTTTCTCTCCATCAACCTGATCGAATCCTTTGATCATCTTAAACCCCTCAACTCCATTATCCCTTAATCTTCCACACTTGAGGGGATACAAGCTGAGTCTGTGTGACCTGTCCTCGGCATTTAACCCTTTCAGCCCTGGGATTGTTCTGGTCGGTCTGTGCTGCACCCCCTCCAAGGGCCAATACATTCTTCCTGAGGTGTGGGAGCCCAGGACTGGATCCAGTTGCTCCAGATGGAGCCTGAGCTGGGCTTATTTTATTATGGAGGAAAGAGCTGTATAAATAGTACAGCCAATCAACCTATATCCTGTGTAAAATATTCCACAGATGTAGAAATAACAATCCTATCGTTGAAGGGTGAGATGAATGTATTACAAGCCTTAGCATACTTTTTAATCCTCACATTAAACTAGTGTAACTGGGAAAACCATTGTGTCCAGTGCTTCATTAAATTCAGGTCTTCCACGAAAGTACACACCACCCATGTTTCCATTCTGTTAACTCAGCCAAATTGAATTTAAGCATCAATAGAGTCAGCTGAAGGTTGACAAACAAACTGCAGAAAGTGAGGGTTCGTGGCACACATCAGTCTGTCACAGTGAGAGGTGTGGGATATATCAGGGTGTTACAGTGAGGGGTGTGGGGTGTATCAGGGGGTTAGAGTGAGGGGTGTGGTGTGTATCAGAGTGTTACAGTGAGGGGTGTGGGATACATCAGGGTGTTACAGTGAGGGGTGTGGGATATATCAGGGTGTTACAGTGAGGGGTGTGGGGTATATCAGTGTGTTACAGGGGGTGTGGGGTATATCAGAGTGTTACAGTGAGCAGTGTGGGGTTTTCTCGGAGTGTTACAGTGAGAGCTGTGGGGTATATCAGTGTGTTACAGTGAGGGTTGTGGGGTATATCAGAGTGTTACAGTGAGGGGTGTGGGATATATCAGAGTGTTACAGTGAGGGGTGCGGGATATATCAGAGTATTATAGTGAGGGTTGTGGGGTATATCAGAGTGTTACAGTGAGGGGTGTGGGGTATATCAGTGTGTTACAGGGGGTGTGGGGTTTATCAGAGTGTTGCAGGGCATGTGGGGTTTTCTCAGTGTGTTACAGTGAGAGGTGTGGGGTATATCAGTGTGTTACAGTGAGGGGTGTGGGGTATATCAGACTGTTACAGTGAGGGGTGTGGGGTATATCAGTGTGTTACAGTGAGGGGTGTGGTGTATATTAGAGTGTTACAGGGCGTGTGGGGTTTTTTCAGAGTGTTACAGTGAGAGGTGTGGGGTATATGAGAAAGTTACGGTGAGGGCTGTGGGGCATATTAAAGCGTTTAGCGAGGAGTGTGGACAATAGGTATTACTCGCAGGACAAGTACAGTTTCAAACAACCTTTATTTCCTTCACAATAGCTGATTCGGAGTCAGCCTCCCTGGTTGAAATTATGACACAGCTTCTGTCATTTACCAGGCATTGTTGCTGCCTTAGGTCATGTTATTTGGCATATACAGCTCTCAGAGTGTCGACTTCTGCTTCAAGCTCACCCCACCTCCACCCCCCTCTCCCCCCCCACGCCAACCCCCGTCTTCCCCGTGTCTGGCCAGGGTTCAGCATCAAGTGGGCTTGACCAACACTGACCCAGCTGTACTGCACGCAGAGAAAGAGGCGGTGACCGAGTCAGCAGCAGCAGCACTTTCGGCAAGAGTCACGGGGCGGGAAGTTGTGCCGAATCCATTCATTTTGGCTGCCCCTGGGTCAGGCTAGGGAGCGGGCGTTTCAGGACCGTGGACAGCGCCCTGTGGAGCCCAAGGTGGATAACAACCGAAGGGGGACCTGACTACTTGACACCTGGGTAGCTTCAGCACCGTGGACAGCGCCCCGTGGAGCTCAAGGTGGATAACAACCGAAAGGGGACCTGAGTACTTGACACCTGGGTGGCTTCAGCACCGCGGACAGCGCCCTGTGGGACTGAATATCTTGGCCCCCGTGTGGATAGCGACTACCACCACCCCCCCCACCCCCAACAATGGTCCGTCACTGGACCTACCTGAAGAACATATGAATAGCGCAGCAACAGTACAGGAGAGGGTCAAGGACACACTCTCCTCCACCTCTCCACCCTCCCAAACATTGCTAACCTGAATCCAGGAGCTCCAGAAACCGCCCTCTTGCAAGGAGACATTCGAGAGGCTCTGCATCTGAGAGGCTAGCTTTCCTTTGGGATAACTGGAACTCACCTGTATTTGGATAAAAGACTGGACTGCGTGAGTGCATTGAGAAGAGAGAGAGACAGTCCACTAGCCACTTTCTTGGTCGCTTTAGAGATGTATCTATCAGCAAGTCCTCCGTGAAAACCTTAAAATCCTGTGGTAGGTAAAAGGAAACAGAGAACAACTGGGGTGAAAGGATGAATATAGGACACAACATACTGAGAAAACTGCACAGAAGGCATTCAGTGGACTTCAACCAAGTGAGAAATCAAGTACCAAGTGCTTGCCTTACATATCTGCACTCACAGAATGAATAAGAAAGAGACAGGGACTTCTGTTGTTCCTTTCAGTACCTCAAGCCGTGCCAAAGCACTTTTCAGCTGGTGAAGAATCTTTTGAAGTGTAGTCACTGCTGTAATGCAAGAAACACAGCAGCTGAATTTCACACAGCAAGGTCCTGCAAACAGTAATGAGGTAAAGGCCAGTCAATCTGTGTTTTAGTGTTATTGCCTGAGGGATAAATATTGCCTCCCCAGGGCACTGGGGAGAATGTCTGTGAGATCATTTACATCCACCTGAGATCATTTACATCCATCTGAGAGGGCAGGCAGGGTCTAGGTTTACTGCCCCACCTGATATCAGGGGCAATTGCAGCTACTACTAGCATAATAGCCTGTGATTAATTGTTCTTAAATGAAGGCTAGTGTGTTGCTTCAACTTAGTACAATGATGGGTGATGGGGATCTTGATGATAGTGCAAATGACAGCTACTTGGAGATTAACAGCACACTATTCTTTGAACCAGGCAATTTTGCTGCTTTAGGAGCCTTCTACACTGTCTTGCGGATGATCATTGCGCTGATGTACTCCATCGTGTGTGCTGTGGGCCTCTTGGGAAACCTCCTGGTCTTGTACCTCACCCGAGGGCTCAAAGGGCGGAACGAGTCCACCATCAACTTCTTCGTCTTCAACCTGGCCCTGGCCGACTTCCACTTTGTCCTGGTGTTGCCCTTCTGGGCGGCCGAGATCATCCTGGACCACATCTGGCCCTTTGGTGATGCCATATGCAAGCTGGTCCTCTTTGTCACTGTGCTCAACATGTACGCTAGTGTTTTCTTCCTGACCGCCATGAGTGTCAGCCGGTACTGCACAATGGTCCAAACTCTCAGGCCGGGCAGGACCCCCATCAGATCCTGCGTAGTGAAATGGGTCAGCCTGGTGATCTGGCTCATAGCTATTGCAGCCAGTTTAGCTCCAACCATATACTCCCAGACTGTCAATATTCATGGGAAGCAGTTGTGCATCCTGAAGTTCCCAGATGGACAATATTTTCTGGCACTCCAGCACATTCAGAAGGTCGTGTTGGCTTTCATAATCCCCCTGGTAGTCATATCCACCTGCTATTTATTACTTATAAACTTCCTACGACATCATAAGATAAGTAGCAGCAATCCAAAGAGACAATCCAAGGTCACCAAATCCATCATAATACTGGTACTGTCCTTCTTTATTAGCTGGCTACCCAACCATATCATAACCTGTTGGGGAGTGTTGGTTAAACTGGAATTGGTCCATTGGAGCAGTGCTTACTATATTGCTCACACTTACATCCACCCATTCACCATCTGCCTGGCCAACGCCAACAGTTGCCTCAACCCCGTCATCTACTGCCTGATGAGGAGGGAGTTCAGGGAGTCCTTGAAGAGTCTCTTCTGGAGCATCTCTGTCAGTTACCCTTGGACGTACCTCAATACTGCCCGCCACAGGGAGCAATGTGAGGACAGTCAAGTTGTTGTAGCCTTGAACCAAGTGCACAGTCAGCCAGAATCCAACGGACATGGCCCAAGATGCAGCACACTGCCTGCCACTACCTCCAGCCTTGTTCAACGAAACTGATCCAGGCCTCATGGCAGTGCCCAGCCATCCAGAGGACTCCCAATGCGTAAACTGCGCCTGTTGCTCAGTCAGACAGGTACCCATATTGTAGGCACAGACAATTACAGAGAATCTACAACACAGAAACAGACCATTCGGCCCCTCTGTTCCGTGCTGGTGTGTATGCTGCACATTAGCCTCTATGTCGATCCTATCAGCGCCCTTCATATTTTTAAGACTCTATCACTTATAGTCTCCTCTTTTTGAGAGAAAATGGCCCAAGGTGGTTCAGTCTCTCCTGAAAAAATTGACTTTTCAGTTCTGGGATCATTGTTCTATCTTTATTGCTCTTCCCTCACTGCCTGTATATCATTTCTATAATGTAGAAACTTGAACCACACAAGGTGAAAGTCTATCCATTGCTGATTCACACATTGATCTCACACAAGTGATCAGAATCATCTTGCCTCCCTCCCTTCTCCTCATCCCCAGTCTATGGCATTGACCTGGGGCAGAGCTATTAAATGCTGGCACTGAGGCCTAAAGTGGCATAGATGGTGGTTCCTATGGGTTTGGTGATGTACTCTTAATACAATAAGATTCAGCCCCCAGCTGGAGCACTGTTTCCAATCCTGGGCTCCGCACTTTAGGAAGGAGGTCGAGGCCTTGGAGAGGGCGGCAGAGGAAGATTCACCCTGAATGGGGCCAAGGATGAGGGACTTCAGTCCATGTGGAGAGACTGGGAGAAGCTGGGATTGTTCTCCTCAGAGCAGAGAATGTTAAGGGGGAGATTGAATCGAGGCGTTCGGAATCAGGAAGGGGGTTTGGACAGAGTAAATGAGGAGAAACTGTTTCCACTGGGCAGGAGGGTCGGTAACCAGAGGGGACACAAATTGAAGAGAATCGGGGAAAGAACCAGAGGGGGAGATGAGGAGAATTTTTTTTTGACACAGCGAGTTGTTGTGATCTGGAAGGCGCTGCCTGAAAGGGCAGATTCAACAGGAACTTTCAAAAGGGGAATTGAATAAATACTTGAAGGGGAAAAGTATGCAGGGATGTGGGGGAAAGAGCAAGGGGGAGTGGGACTAATTGGATAGCTCTTCCAAAGAGGCATGGTGCGCCGAATGACTTGCTTCTCTGCTGTCTGCTTCTCTGGCTGGGGCAGTGCCTATTGAGCCCCAATTCATGAAGTGATGAGGCCGGTAGTTCTGCAAGCGTCTCAACACCCCCTTCTCACAGGCAATTAGGGATGGGCAATAAATGCTGGCCTAGCCAGCGATGCCTACATCCCATGAATGCATTTAAAAAACTGTCAGACTGTCAGACGGAGAAGTGGCAGTGCTGACACTGCCTAGTCCAACTCTTTGCATTAAAATGGTCCAAAAGGATACAACCAATTTCAGTGTAACAGTGCAAGACAGGCTGCAACAACTTGATAGATATAAGATTGCAAGGTGAATAAGTCTTTCAAGTAGGGAGAATCATTACGGAATGTAAAATAAACAAACGGTAAATGAGTAGAAAGAAGTGATAACTCACTGGAGCTGAGTCTCAAATTAGAAATCAAGCTGCAATCACTAGGTTTAGTTGCTAGTTTAGTGGTTACTGTGATTAGTTGACAACCTGTATTCCACATCAAAGTTTCTGGTCATTGCTGGCACCCATCACACACATTTACCTTTTGGGAATATTATATGTAAATCGTATAATTCCTCTCTAAACTTATTTAGCAAATAAACACGAAATGAAATTTGCAGTAAAATCTCAATGATTTTGGTAATCAAATGTTATCTTTGAAACAGTCCTGTTGTTGCTAAAGAATACTGTGACTAACTGATGTACCATTCAATTGTGATTGTGTAGAGCCAATACAGACATTGTTACAAATGATAATCCACTTGTTTGAATTAATTGTTCAAAGTAGGTTTCTCAGAGCTCCCCATGAACACCATTCATGGCTCCTCAGGTACTGAAGCAGTCCATGTCCAAATGCAGCAAGACCTGGACAATATCCAGGCTTGGGCTGACAAGTGACAAGTAACATTCGTGCCACACAAGTGCCAGGCTATGACCATCTCCACCAAGAGAGAAACTACCCATCTCCTCTTGACGTTCAATGACATTACCATCACTGAATCCCCCACTATCAACATCCTGGGGGTTACCACTGACCAGAGACTGAACTGGACCAGCCATGTAAATACTGTGGCTACAAGAGCCAGTCAGAGGCTGGGAATCCTGTGACGAGTAACTCACCTTCTGACTCCCCAAAGCCTGTCCACCATCTACAAGGCACAAGTCAGGAGTGTGATGGAATACTCCCCACTTGCCTGGATGAGTGCAACTCCCACAACACTCAAGAAGCTCGACACTGTCCAGGACAAAGCAGCCCCCCTTGATTGCACCACATCCACAAATATTCACTCTCTCCACCATCAATGCACGGTAGCAGCAGTGTGTGTACCATCTACAAGATGCATGGCAGGAATTCACCAAGGCTCCTTCTACAGCACCTTCCAAACCCACAACCACTACTATCTAGGACAAGAGCAGCAGACCTTGGAACCACCACCACATGGAAGTTCCCCTCCAAGTCACTTACCAACCCCACTTGGAAATATATTGGCTGTTCCTTCACTGTTGCTGGGTCAAAATCATGGAACTCCCTCCCTAACAGCACTGTGGGTGTACCTACACCACAGGGACTGCAGCGGTTCAAGAAGGTAGCTCACCACCACCTTCTCAAGGGCAATTAGGGATGGGCAATAAACGCTGACCCAGCGACACCTACATCCCATTAAAAATGAAACAAATTTCACCACCAATAACAGGACAGTTTAGATTGTGGGTTTGACTCCCTTAGCTTTACTGCCGTTGCTCTCTTATTCAGCTTTTAATACATTAGGCTGTCTTTAAGTTTCCTTTAGGAGGATTTGATAAGTGTACCAATAGATCAGCAGCCTGGAATTCATCCCAGAATGATTCACTGCCTCTCTTCTTGGCATGGAAACCCCTGCATGTCCCTGTTTCTGGACAGTATCAATCCCAATCTTTATTGGGCCGCAGGTACAGAAGGGCTTCAGTTTGGTACTGATTGCTATTCCTTGCTGAGAACTCCACAGGATGGGAATTAGCACCTAAGGGAGACCCGAGGGACATCCTCCAAGTGAGTATATAGACACATAGTTTGCTCGTGCTTTCTGACAATGTTAATAAAAGCAATACTGATTTACCACTGGCGTCTGATTCAAGTGTGTTGAATTAACCTAACAGGGGTTCTTCATGTGAAGATCATGTGGAGGAGGGTAGAGAGGGTACAGAGGAGATTGACAAGGATGTTGTCAGGACTGGAAAGTTGCAGCTATGAGGAAAGATTGGATAGGCTGGGGTTGTTCTCCCTGGAACAGAGGAGGATGAGGGGAGATTTGATTGAGATGTACAAAATTGTGAGGGGGCCGGGATAGAGTGGATGGGAAGGGCCTATTTGCCCTGGCAGAGAGGTCAGTGAGAATGTGGGCACAGATTTAAAGTAATCAGTAGAAAGATTAGAGAGGAAATGAGGAAAGTCTTTCTCACCCAGAGGGTGGTGGGGGTCTGGAACTCACTGCCAGAAAGGGCAGTAGAGTCAGAAACCCTCAACTCATTTAAAAGGTGCCTGGATATGTACCTCAAGTGCTGGAACCTGCAGGGGTACAGACCAAGTGCTGGAAAATGGGATTAGGCTGGGTGACTCATTCTTTCAGCCAACGCACTCATGATGGGCTGAATGGCCTCTTTCTGTGCCGTAAACTTCCTATGGCCCTAGGAGGGCAGTTCCATGCAGCACATCAGCTGTCAAACACCCCACACAGGCGGTGCTGAGAGTTAAGAGGCTATTTGGACATGGAGCTCAACCTTAGTCTCTGACGGCTCCTTAGAACTCCAACCTTTCACCTCCAGGGGCTGGGGTGCATCCAATCCAGCCCGGGCTGATCCGGGTGGAAACGCTAGAATTCCCTCCCTAAACCATCTCCGCCTCGCTCAGGCGTTCCTTAAAACCAGCTTCTTTAACCAAACATTTAGTCACCGGTCCCTAATATGTGGCTCAGGTGTCAGATTTCACCTGCAAACGTCCTGTGGAGTTTCCCCCCACCCTCCCTCCAACCTCCCCAGCCCCCAACTAACGCCCCCCCAAACAACCCCCCCCACCCAACACCCACCACACACCCCACCCAGCCCCCCAACCCGGAGATGTTTTGCCAGATTAAGGGTGCTATATAAATGCAAGTTGTTGTTGGATCCTCCTGTGCCGTGGTCCGAGGGGCAGCGGGTTTGTTGCCACGGCAGTCAAAGCACCGGGCGGGCACAGTTCTGTGCCCTCGGTATCCCCGCCTTTGGGAAGGGGCAGCCAATGCTGACCATGTTGTCCAGGGTTCTCTGCCCAGGACATCACCAGGGAGGAAGAGGCTTTGCCTGCCTTTGCCCTTCTTAGGCAGTCCCTCGGGACCAAGGGTGACTTTCCTTCCACTCCAGTGTTGTGGGCCCTGAGGTGGCTGTAAAGTCCAAAGCTGGATCCACACACTCCACTACAGGTAGTGTTTGGTGAGGTCAGTGGGTAGGAGGTTCAGATGTTTAGTAAGCTCTGTTGTGGAGTATCTGAAGACACTCAACACCGAGTCAGGTGCAGGTAAAACCAGCAGCGGTTTATTCAATACAGGTATGCACATAGGGGAATTTTCTCTCAGAATGCTATCCAAAGTTACACAGCTTCTGGCGGTTATTTATACCAGCTTTGTGATACCTCAACATTAACTCACAATGGTCTTATCTTGTGTGTCTGGTTCGATACATCCGCAATTACAGATGAGTTAACAAAACAATCACGGAATGATCTGAACCAAACGACACAAACAATGTCCGCAGTTTATTCCAAAAGGCGAGATTTGCTTATCTATCCTGGCATTTTATTGCAGCGTCCAGTCGTCTACATACCTTAGCTTGGCCCTGAGGTCGCGCAATCAGTTTTATTGCAGTATAACTCTTGGATCGCTTGTCAGCTTATTCCATCCTGACCCAAAGGTCAACCCTACCAAATCCGCTCGAGTGTTTTTTTTCACTACAAACACTTTTAAAACTTATATCGGCAACTTAGCCAAGCCTGGGTGATCCCATAATGCATCATGCCCCTTTAGCTCCTTCCGATGTTTGAGACTTGGTCCCCACCTGGTCCTATTGGAGACGTTTGAAATGGTTGGCACCTCCAGAGATACTTCTTTTCCAGTTTAGGTGGCGCTGAGCAAGAGATTCTCACAGATTAAACACTCTCCCTGCATCGAATGGTGGAACTTCACTCCATTCTCCTGTCACTAACTCCTCCCCTCCCCCGCCTCCACCCTCCAGACGCCTTGCCCCCGTTACAGAAACTTCCTCGAAACTCTGACACGCTGCCACAATCATGGCCAAATTTCTGAGAATTTCAACGCCATGTGAGACTGTTAAACGAAACTTAATACAACATATCACATTTGTATAGCACCTTTCATGTCCTTTGCAGGAACGTAAATCAAAGTTTGACCCCGAGCCACATGAGGAGATTTTAGGGACAGGTGATCAAATGCTTGGTCAAAGAGGTTGGTTTTAAGGAGCATCTTAAAGGAGGAGAGAGGGAGAGAGAGAGAGGGGTGGGGAGGTTTAGGGAGGGAATTCCAGAGCTCAGGGCCCCTCCCAGGCAGCTGAAGGCCCGGCCATCAATGGTGGAGTGATGGGAATTGGGGGATGCACGAAAGGCCGGGATTGGAGGAGCGCAGAGATCTCGGAGGGTTGTAGGGGCTGGAGGAGGTTACAGAGATAGGGAGGGGTGCAGGGGCTGGAGGAGGTTACAGAGATAGGGAGGGGTGTAGGCGCTGGAGGAGGTTACAGAGATAGGGAGGGGTGTAGGGGATGGAGGAGGTTACAGAGATAGGGAGGGGTGTAGGGGTTGGAGGAGGTTACAGAGATAGGGAGGGGTGTAGGGGTTGGAGGAGGTAAGAGATAGGGAGGGGTGGAGGGGTTGGAGGAGGTAACAGAGATAGGAAGGGGTGTAGGGGCTGGAGGAGGTTACAGAGATAGGGAGGGGTGTAGGGGCTGGAGGAGGTTACAGAGATAGGGAGGGGGTATAGGGGCTGGAGGAGGTTACAGAGATAGGGAGGGGTTTAGGGGCTGGTGGAGGTTACAGAGATGGAGAGAGGGATGTAGGGGCTGGAGGGTCCCAACAAATAAGTAGTAAAGGCTGTGAGTAGGTGTGTGGATGATGCTGATTCATGCTCAGGCTGTCAGCAGTGTGTGGAACTGCTAATGCTACAATCTTCTGTAAGTAAACAGAGAGCTGCCAACATTAAAACATACGGGGTTAGCACTTAGTTACTCAATGTAATAATGTAGGAAGATCAAGGCCCATTTTCAATGATGCATTAAATTGCAATTCTTATATTTCTAATTCAACTTCCATGTCAAGTTGATTTTATAATTGGACAATTTGTTCCAATCAAATTGCAGTGATTAACAACCTGCTATTGTGTCATTATTTCATGAGAAAACAGTCCTGGTCTAATTGAGCGTTCCTGGGCATACAGTCAACATTATGGTTTGGATCAAGTGAATAGGCAATAGGTGTTCAGAGGCACATGGGGAGGCTAACTCTCAGGGCCAAAGACTGAACCTTTATAAGATAATTGCAAAAACAGTAACTTGCATTTATATAGCACCTTCGATACAGCAAACCATCCCAAGGGTCCTCTAAAGAGCAATACCAAGCAATGTTTGACACCAAGCCCATGTTAGGACATGTTAGAGTCATAGGTGACCCAAAATTCAGTCAAAGAGTCAGTCTTAAGGAGGAGAGAAAGTGAGAGAGGTTGAGAGAGAGGGACGGAGAGGTTTAGGGAGGGAATTCCAGAGCTCAGGGCCCCCCAGCCAGCTGAAGGCACGGCCGCCAATGGTGGAGCAATGGAAATCAGGGGATGTGCAAGAGGCCGGGATTGGAGGAGCGCAGAGATCTCGGAGAGGTGTTGGGGCTGGAGGAGGTTACAGAGATAGGGAGGGGTGTTGGGGCTGGAGAAGGTTACAGAGATTGGGAGGCGTATAGGGGCTGGAGGAGGTTATAGAGATAGGGAAGGGTGTAGGGGCTGGAGGAGGTTACAGAGATGGGGGGGTGTAGGGGCTGGAGGAGGTTACAGAGATAGGGAGGGATGTAGCGGCTGGAGGAGGTTACAGAGATAGGGAGGGGTGGAGAGGCTGGAAGAGGTTACAGAGATAGGGAGGGGTGTAGGGGCGAGAGGAGGTGACAGAGGGAGGGGTGTAGGGGCTGGAGGAAGTTACAGAGATGGGGGGATGTAGGGGCTGGAGGAGGTTACAGAGATAGGGAGGGGTGTAGGGGCTGGAGGAGGTTACAGAGATAGGGAGGGGGTGTAGGGGCTGGAGGAGGTTACAGAGATAGGGAGGGGTTTAGGGGCTGGTGGAGGTTACAGAGATGGAGAGAGGGGTGTAGGGGCTGGAGGAGGTTACAGAGATGGAGAGAGGGATGTAGGGGCTGGAGGGTCCCAACAAATAAGTAGTAAAGGCTGTGAGTAGGTGTGTGGATGATGCTAATTCATGCTCAGGCTGTCAGCAGTGTGTGGAACTGCTAATGCTACAATCTTCTGTAAGTAAACAGAGAGCTGCCAACATTAAAACATACGGGGTTAGCACTTAGTTACTCAATGTAATAATG